>NC_043960.1:14683763-14803763 GCF_902148855.1 Sphaeramia orbicularis
AACTCAAGCTCCAACAACCACAAATGCAGCTCCTACAACTACAACTCAAGCTCCAACAACCACAACTCCAGCTCCAACAACCACAACCGCAGCTCCAACAACCACAACTCCAACAACCACAACCGAGGCTCCAACAACCACTACTCCAGCTCCAACAACCACAACCGCAGCTCCAACAACCACAACTCCAACTCCAACAACCACAACCAAGGCTCCAACAACTACAACTCCAGCTCCAACAACCACAACTCAAGCTCCAACAACCACAAATGCAGCTCCTACAACTACAACTAAAGCTCCAACAACCACAACTCCAGCTCCAACAACTACAACTCAACCTCCAACAACCACAACCTCAGCTCCAACAACATCAACTGCAGCTCCAACAACCACAACCACAGCTGCAACAACCACAACTCAAGCTCCAACAACCACAACCGCAGCTCCAACAACCACAACTCCAGCTCCAACAACCACAACTCCAGCTCCAACAACCACAACTGCAGCTCCAACAACCACAACTCCAACTCCAACAACCACAACTCCAGCTCCAACAACTACAACTCAACCTCCAACAACCACAACCGCAGCTCAAACAACCACAACTCCAGCTCCAACAACTACAACTCAACCTCCAACAACCACAACCGCAGCTCCAACAACCTCAACTGCATTTCCAACAACCACAACCACAGCTGCAACAACGACAACCGCAGCTCCAACAACCACAACCGCAGCTCCAACAACCACAACTCCAGCTCCAACAACCACAACTCAAGCTCCAACAACCACAACTCAAGCTCCAACAACCACAAATGCAGCTCCTACAACTACAACTCAAGCTCCAACAACCACAACTCCAGCTCCAACAACCACAACCGCAGCTCCAACAACCACAACTCCAACTCCAACAACCACAACTCAAGCCCCAACAACCACAACCACAGCTCCAACAACCACAACTCCAGCTCCAACAACCACAACCGCAGCTCCAACAACTACAACTCAAGCTCCAACAACCACAACCGCAGCTCCAGCAACCAATACCGCAGCTCCAACAACCACAACTCCAGCTCCAACAACCACAACCCCAGCTCCAACAACCACAACCGCAGCTCCAACAACCACAACCGCAGCTCCAACAACCACAACCCCAGCTCCAACAACCACAACCCCAGCTCCAACAACCACAACCCCAGCTCCAACAACCACAACCGCAGCTCCAACAACCACAACTCAAGTTCCAACAACCACAACCGCAGCTTCAACAACCACAACTCCAACAACCACAACCGCAGCTCAAACAACCACAACTCCAGCTCCAACAACTACAACTCAACCTCCAACAACCACAACCGCAGCTCCAACAACTACAACTCTAGCTCCAACAACCACAACCGCAGCTCCAACAATCACAACTCCAGCTCAAACAACCACAACCTCAGCTCCAACAACTACAACTCAAGCTCCAACAACCACAACCGCAGCTCCAACAACCACATCTCTAGCTCCAACTACCTCAATCTTAGGTCCAACAACCACAACTACAGCTCAAACAACCACAACTGCAGCTCCAACAACCACAACTACAGCTCCAACAACCACAACTCCAGCTCCGACTACCCCAGCTCTAGCAATCTTAACTCCAACAAACATAACTCCAACAATCACATCCGCAGCTCCAACAAGCACAACTCCAGGTCCAACAACCACAACAACAGCTCCAACAACCACAACCATTGCTCCAACAACCACAACCACAGCTCCAACAACCACAACCGCGGCTCCAACAACCACAATCACAGCTCCAACAACCACAACCGCAGCTCCAACAGCCACAATCATTGCTCAAACAACCACAACCGCAGCTCCAACAACCACAGCCGCAGCTCCAACAACCACAACCACAGCTCCAACAACCACAACAGCAGCTCCAACAACCACAATCGCAGCTCCAACAACTACAACTTCAGCTCCAACAGCCACAACTCCAGCTCCAACAACCACAGCCGAAGCTCCAACAACCACAGCTCCAACACCCACAACCGCAGCTCCAATTACCACAACTACAGCTCCCACAACCACAACTCCAGCTCCAACAACTCAAGCTCCAACAACCACAACCGCAGCTCCAACAACCACAACTACAGCTCCCACAAACACAAGTCCAGCTCCAACAACCACAACTTCCGCTCCAACAACGACTACCGCACGTTCAACAACCACAACTCCAGTCCCAACAACCACAACTTCAGCTCCAATAACCACAGCTGCACCTCCAACAACCACAAAAACAGCTCCAACTACCACAACTCCAACTCCGACAACCCCAGCTCTTGCAATCTTAACTCCAACAAGCACAACTCAAACAACCACAATTACAGCTGCAACAACCACAACTGTATCCCCAACAACCACAGCCACAGTTCAAACAACCACAACCGCAGCTCCAACAACCACAACCACAGCTCCAACAACCACAACAACAGCTTCAACAACCACAGCTGCAGCTCCAACAACTACAACCGCAGCTCCAACAACCACAGCTTCAGCTCCAACAACCACAATCATAGCTCCAACAACCACACCCCTAACAACTACAGCCACAGCTCAAAGAACCACAACCGCAGCTCCAACAACCCCAACTTCAGCTCCAAAAACCACATTTGCAGCTCCAACAATCACAACCACTTCTCCAACAACCACAACAACAGCTTCAACAAGCACAACTTCAGCTCCAATAACCACAGCTGCACCTCCAACAACCACAACTGCAGCTCCAACAACCACAACTCCAACTCCGACAACCCCAGCTCTTGCAATGTTAACTCCAACAAGCACAACTCAAACAACCACAACCACAGCTCCAACAACCACAGCTCCAACAACCAAAACAACAACTGCTTTTCCAATAACCACAACTTTTGCTCCAACAACCACAACCGCAGCTCCAACAACCACAACTCCAGCTCCGACAACCCCAGCTCTAGCAATCTTAACTCCAACAAACACAACTCAAGCTCCAACAACCGCAACCACAGATCCAACAACCACATCCCCAGCTCCAACAACCACAACTGCAGCTCCAACAACCACAACCACAGCTCCAACGACAACAACTCAAGCTACAACAACCCCAACCGCAGCTCCAACAACCACATCTCTCTCTCCAACAACCACAATCATAGCTCCAACCACCACAACCACAGCCGAAACAACCACGACCGCAGCTCCAACAACCACAATTGCAGCTCCAACAACCACAACTTCAGCTCCAACAACCACAACTTTGGCTCCAACAACCACAACCGCACCTTCAACAACCATAACTCTAGTCCCAACAACCACAATTGCAGCTCCAACAACCACAATCATAGCTCCAACAACCACAACTGTAGCCCCAACAACCACAACTGCAGCCCCAACAACCACAGCCACAACTCAAACAACCACAACCGCAGCTCCAACAACCACAACTCCAGCTCCAACAACCACAATTGTAGCTCCAACCACCACAACAGCTTCAACAACCACAAGTGAAGCTCCAACAACCACAACCGAAGCTCCAACAACCACAACCGAAGCTCCCACAACCACAACTCCAGTCCCAACAACCATAACCGCAGCTTCAACAACCACAACCGCAGATCCAACAACTACAACTCCAGCTCTGACAACCCCAACCCCAGCTCCAGCAATCTTAAATCCAACAAGCACAACTCTAACAACCACAAGTCCAGCTCCAACAACCACAACTCCAACAACTGCAGCTCCAGCAATCACAACTGAAGCTCCAGCAACCACAACTGAAGCTCCAACAACCACAACCACAGCTCCACCAACCGCAGCTCCAACAACTACAAGTCAAGCTCCAACAACCACAACTCCTGCTCCAACAACCACAACCGCAGCTCCAACAACCACAACCACAGCTCCAACAACCACAACAACAGCTTCAACAACCACAGCTGCAGCTCCAACAACCACAACCGCAGCTCCAACAACCACAGCTTCAGCTCCAACAACCACAATCATAGCTCCAACAACCACACCCCTAACAACTACAGCCACAGCTCAAAGAACCACAACCGCAGCTCCAACAACCCCAACTACAGCTCCAACAACCACATTTGCAGCTCCAACAATCACAACCACTTCTCCAACAACCACAACAACAGCTTCAACAAGCACAACTTCAGCTCCAATAACCACAGCTGCACCTCCAACAACCACAACTGCAGCTCCAACAACTCCAACTCCGACAACCCCAGCTCTTGCAATGTTAACTCCAACAAGCACAACTCAAACAACCACAACCACAGCTCCAACAACCAAAACCACAACTGCTGTTCCGATAACCACAACTTTTTCTCCAACAACCACAACCGCAGCTCCAACAACCACAACTCCAGCTCCGACAACCCCAGCTCTAGCAATCTTAACTCCAACAAACACAACTCAAGCTCCAACAACCGCAACCACAGATCCAACAACCACATCCCCAGCTCCAACAACCACAACTGCAGCTCCAACAACCACAACCACAGCTCCAACGACTACAACTCAAGCTACAACAACCCCAACCGCAGCTCCAACAACCACATCTCTCTCTCCAACAACCACAATCATAGCTCCAACCACCACAACCACAGCCGAAACAACCACGACTGCAGCTCCAACAACCACAATTGCAGCTCCAACAACCACAACTTCAGCTCCAACAACCACAACTTCGGCTCCAACAACCACAACCGCACCTTCAACAACCATAACTCTAGTCCCAACAACCACAATTGCAGCTCCAACAACCACAATCATAGCTCCAACAACCACAACTGTAGCCCCAACAACCACAACTGCAGCCCCAACAACCACAGCCACAACTCAAACAACCACAACCGCAGCTCCAACAACCACAACTCCAGCTCCAACAACCACAATTGTAGCTCCAACCACCACAACAGCTTCAACAACCACAAGTGAAGCTCCAACAACCACAACCGAAGCTCCAACAACCACAACCGAAGCTCCCACAACCACAACTCCAGTCCCAACAACCATAACCGCAGCTTCAACAACCACAACCGCAGCTCCCACAACCACAACCGCAGATCCAACAACTACAACTCCAGCTCTGACAACCCCAACCCCAGCTCCAGCAATCTTAAATCCAACAAGCACAACTCTAACAACCACAAGTCCAGCTCCAACAACCACAACTCCAACAACTGCAGCTCCAGCAATCACAACTGAAGCTCCAGCAACCACAACTGAAGCTCCAACAACCACAACCACAGCTCCACCAACCGCAGCTCCAACAACTACAAGTCAAGCTCCAACAACCACAACTCCTGCTCCAACAACCACAACTCCAGTTCCAACAACCACAACTCCAGGTTCAACAACCACAACAACAGCTCCAAGAACCAGAACCATAGCTCCAACAACCACAACCGCAGCTCCAACAACCACAACTGCAGCTCCAACAACCACAAACATAGCTCCAACAACCACAACCACAGCCACAACAACTACAGCCACAGCTCAGAGAACCCCAACTACAGCTCCAACAACCACATTTGCAGCTCCAACAATCACAACTACTTCTCCAACAACCACAACAACAGCTTCAACAACCACAGCTTCAGCTCCAACAACCACATACGAAGCTCCCACAACCGTAGCTCCAACAACCACAACCGCAGATCCAAAAACTACAACTCCAGCTTCGACAACCCCAACCCCAGCTCCAGCAATCTTAACTCCAACAAGCACAATTCTAACAACCACAACTGCAGTTTCAACAACCACAACTCCAGCTCCAACAACCACAATCACAGCTCCAACAACTACAACTGACGCTCCAACAACCACAACATCAGGTCCAACAACCACAACCGCAGCTCCAGCAACCACAATCATAGCTCCAACAACCACAACTGCAGCCCCAACAACCACAGCCACAGCTAAACCAACCACAACCGCAGCTCCAACAACCACAACCAAAGCTCCAACAACCACAACCGCAGCTCCAGCAACCACAACCACAGCTTCAACAACCACAACAACAGCTTCAACAACCACAGATTCAGCTCCAACAACCACAACCGAATCTCCCACAACCACAACTCCAGTTCCATCAACCTCAACCGCAGCTCCATCAACCACAACCGCAGATCCAACAACTACAATTCCAGCTCCGACAACCCCAACCCCAGTTCCAGCAATCTTAACTCCAACAAGCACAACTCTAAGAACCACAACCGCAGCTCCAACAACCACATCTCCTGCTCCAACCACCACAATCACAGCTCCAACAACTATAACTCCAGCTCCAACAACCACACCCACAGTTCCAACAACCACAGCTCCAACAACCACAATCACACCTCCAACAACCACAACCGCAGCTCCAACAACCACAACCGCAGCTCCAACAACCACAACCGCAGCTCAAACAACCACAACTCCAGCTCCAACAACCACAATTGAAGCTCCAGCCACCACAACCGCAGCTTCAACAACCACACCCGCAGCTCCAACAACCATAACTCTAGCTCCCACAACGCCAGGTCCGACATCCCCAACCCCAGGTCCAACAACCACAACCACAGTTCCAAACACCACAACTCTTGGTCCAACAGGCATAACTCCCGCTCCAACTACAACACCAGGTAGATCAACAACCACCCAGGGTATGCGACTACATGATAAACCCAAATGTTCTTAATTTTAGTCACTTTATCCTTTTCATACTACATTGTTTATTAACTACTTGAAATAAAAATAAGACATTTCTGATCTACTAAATGGTTAGTTTTTGTTAATAACAGTATTTCTAATGCTCGTCCTGTATTATTGATATTTCAGTATTCACTGCATCACAAAATTTAAGGAGAAGTTTTCTTTCCCTGAGAAAGTTTGTTTTGAAATCATAAAACTATTTATTTTATCATTTTCTTCTATGTTGTTTTAATTCTACAGGCTTAACAACTTTGGCACATATACAAATGAAGATATCTTCTGTTGGAGAGATCAGCAATGGAACAATCACTCAGCTTATTCAGCAGGTATGTGACTAAGGTCTAAAACAAATTTTCTTTGAGATTGAATTTAATGTTAAGTATATTGGATTGTTGTGACTTGTCTCACTTGTTTCTTTTTTTGTATTTTAGTTTTTTAGAGAACAGCTCCTGAATGGAACAGCTCACACCGTCACTGTGACCAAAATTCAGAGGGTTAGTGTGAGCCCATAGATGTATATGCAATTTAATGGTCAACGACAAGCTTGTAAAGATAGAAAAAAAATCCTGATGATTATCATTTTACATGCTGTGAAATGCACTTTGCTCAAATGTTTCATCAAACGTCTTCAAGACTCTTTTCTCATGTGTGTGAATTTCCACAAATCCCCCTTTAAAATCCTCAAATGGACCCCCAGTATGTTGAGTAGTAGACTTCTGCTTTTGCTTTAAGTGTCAGATTACAGCGTATTTGCACTTTACAATGGAAAACTCAGAATATGTGTTGTGAACAAATGTCAGTAATTACCACACATTGTAACTTGAGAGTTGGCTGTCATGAAGACAAGATTTTTATTTTTTTTTAAGTGTTTTTATGTCCTCTTGTGTTTTTAGTTTTTGGTCGAGTGACGGTTTTAAGGTGCTCTTTGTTCCCCTAACGTTGAGATAACGCCATGGATTCCTTTTATTTTATCACGTTTGGACTTTTACTTTGCTGGTTTGTTACCCACTAGGTGAGTTGGGCTGTGAGTCAGCTGAGGACTGTTTACACCAGAGAACAGCTGATACAACTGAACTTATCAGATGGTGGTACAGACCTCACCCCACGGTTACTGGATTTAATATTGAAAGATTTTTACAGAACAAGGGACAAGAGGAGGAGAAAAAGAGGGAGACGCGGAGGAGTCAAAGTATGCCTGAAGAGACAGCAGCTCAGCCGGACCCCTTTTCCCTCTGTCATCCCTGGAAACGACCGCTCCCTGTGGAACAAGATGGATGAACTCCAGGGGAACGCCAGGTTCCAGAAGGACTTCAGGGACTGCGGTGTGATGGCCTTCACTGAGACGTGGCTGACGGAGCAGGACCAGGACGCCGACCTTTCAGTCGACAGATTTGGAGCTCCATTTCGTTTGGATCAGGACTCGGAGGTAACGGGGAAGTCCCAGGGAGGTGGAGTGTGTGTGTATGTGAACAAACAGTACTGTAGTGCTGTGACTGTAAGAGAGCGGATCTGCACGCCAGACGTAGAACTTTTATCAGTCTCACTGCGCCCATTCTAACTCCCCCGTGAGTTTCCTCAACTTTTTATCACTACGGTCTACATTCACCCCAGGGCCCACCCCCCCTATGCCTGCAGCACCATCGCAGAGGCAGTGCAGAGGCTGCAGTCCCTCTCCCCCGACGCCCTGAACTTTTTAATGGGTGATTTTAACCACGTCTGTCTAAAAATTACCCTGAAACACTTTCATCAGTATATATCCTGTTTTACCAGATGGGATAAAACATTGGACCTGTGTTATGGGTTTGTGAGGGATGCTTATAAATCCCTCCCTCTCCTCCTCTTGGATCTGCTGACCACAACTGTGTGCATCTCCTGCCCACCTATAAGACTGTTTTAAAACGAGAGAAAATAAGGACTAAGGACATTGAGATGTGGTCAGAGGAGTCTGTGCTCTCCCTGCAGGAATGTTTTAAATGTACAGATTGGGACGTTTTTATTCGGTCTTGTGGGGATGATCTGGACGCTCTGGTGGATGTCACCAGCTCTTATGTTGTTTTCTGTAAAGACATGATTATACCTCGCAAGCGTGTTAAAGTGTACCCTAACAACAAACCATGGGTCACAAAAAATGTTAAAACCTGTCTGAAGAGCAAGAAATTGGCTTTCAAAGAAGGGGCTGTCTCTGACCTTCAGTCAGCCACCAAAGAACTGAAAACTGAGATTTTGAAAGCAAAACAACAGTATAAAACCGCTCTTGAAAATAAGATGGCTGCAAACAATCTTGGCTCTGCATGGTCATGTATGAAAACCATTGTAGGCCTTCAAAACCCCCAGAGCAGCAGGCAGACCATTTTAGACAGTTTTAATTCAGACAGAGATTTTGCAAATGCTCTTAATAGTTTTTATGTTCGTTTTAATTCTTTTGATTTTAGTAAAGACATTTTAGAGCTGAAACAGGACCTGAAGGACAGTCAGCACTCTGCCATTGAACTGAACGATGTCAGAAAGGCTTTCAGCTCTGTAAAGATGAACAAGAGCCAGCGTCCTGACAACATCAGTGGCTGTCTTATCAAATCCTGTGCTGACGAACTCAGTCCTATATTTCAGTTTATTTTTAATAAGTCCTTGCAAACACAGCACGTGCCCACTCCCTGGAAGGATGCTGTCGTGGTCCCTGTCCCTAAGTCCAGCCATCCAAAAACTTTGAATGACTTTAGGCCTGTCGCTCTCATCCCAGTAGTCATGAAAGTTTTTGAGAAGCTGGTTAAGACTGTGATTTTCAAGGAGACAGAGCATGAGTTGGATCCTATGCAGTTTGCATACAGGCCCAACAGAGGAGTGGAAGACGCCACACTGACTCTTTTAAACATGATTTTTAAACATGTGGAGGGTAAAGGGGCATTTGCAAGGCTTTTATTTGTAGACTTCTCCGCTTTTAACACAATCCAGCCCCACATTTTAATTAAAAGGCTTTTAGAACAGTTTAAGATCAGTAAAAACCTGATGGGCTGGATTTTAGATTTAACAGACAGGTCCCAAAGAGTGAGGATGAATGGGGTTCTGTCCAACCCAGTTCTCTCCTCCACTGGTTCTCCTCAAGGCTGTGTCCTGTCACCATTATTATACATTCTGTACACAAATATGTGTCAGAGTGAATATGATAACAGGACCATCATTAAGTATGCTGATGATTCAGTCATTGTCAGCCTGCTCAAAGAGGGGGAGACCAGTCACGGCCCTATTATTGATGACTTTGTCCAGTCGTGTGAGGAGTCCTACCTTCACGTGAACACATCTAAAACAAAAGATATGATTATTGATTTTAGGAAAAAACAGGACAGGCACGGAGTCACTTTAATTAAAGGTCAGACTATAGAGCAAGTGCAATCATACAAATACCTTGGGACGATAATTGATGAAAAATTGAGTTTTAATGAAAACTGTAGATCTGTGTGTAAAAAGGGCCATCAGCACCTCCACTGCCTTAGGAAACTGGCACACTTCCACATTGACCGAACCATTTTAACTTTGTTTTATCGTTCCTTTATTGAGTCTGTTTTATCTTTTTGTCTGGTGGCGTGGTTCGGTCAGACCTCAGCTGCAGAGAGAAACTCACTAAATCAAATAGTGAGATGGTCTAGTCACCTGATTGGTGAGTCCCAGTCTTGTCCCGCCTCCCTGTACACTAAACAGGTACAGAGGATGGCTTCATCAGTTCTTAACAATGACTCCCATCCTTTACGAGGTGAATTTCAACTCCTTTCCTCTGGAAGGAGGTTCTTAGTCCCAAGGTGCAGGACACAGCGTTATAAAAACAGCTTTGTTCCTGTCGCCGTCACTGAGCTCAATAAGAAATAGTGACATTGCACTTTACCAACTTATTTAGTTATTTATTCCATTTCTTTGCTCTATTTATTATTATTGTGACTTCAAATTTTAAAATTTTATGTTCTTATCCTGGTCTTTATCCCAGATTGTTTCTGTTTGATCTTTTCTGGTTTTTCTGGTGTTTTATTGCATCTGGTTTTTATTTATTGGATCTTATTTATTTTATTCTTTTACTTATCCATGCTGCTATACAGATGAATGGTGGAACACTGAGCACTTTTTGTCCTGTCTGTAAGCGTGATCAAGTACCTGTCTTGCATGTTTAATGTAAGTGTTGTTGTAATGCCAAGGCAATCACCTAGACTGCAAAACAAATCTACCTACGGGTATAAATAAAGTAATCTTGACCTTGACCTTGATGGCGACCAAGAAACTAACAAACGAGCTCATGCCTCTTTTCTATTGTGTATAAATGAGGAAATGTTTCTTGTGAAACAGTAATAACCTTGGTGAGTGTCTCATACCAAGGACATGACTGTATCCCAAATTAGGGAGTTGAATTGACTGTCAGGTCTTTCTGACAGAATAAGTTCATTTTATGTTAGGAATTGTTTCATGTATATAGATTGTGTCTAATCATTTACTTGAAAACCAGGTTAATGAAGCACTGCGTATTTACTGTATGAAAGAAGAAAGAAGCTGTGACGGGAAAAACACCTTTTGGGATTTAGTATCTTGAAATATTGAGTAGAGAATGAATTCCAGAGAAAGGTGTGTGTGTGTGTGTGTGTGTGTGTGTGTGTGTGTGTGTGTGTGTGTGTGTGTGTGTGGGGTTGCTTGTTTGTTTTTTTACTTGTCTGTATTCCCTATGATTTTACACTCTTCACACTGTGGTTTTGTTTTACCTTGTCTTACTTTTTTGTTTTATGTCCATGTAAACCTGCTTTTCTTTGTTTAACTATAGTGGAAAAAATGCAAATGAAGTGTGAGGTATGTCAGTAAGGTTAGTCTTTATTTGTTTTGGTAATACTTTAGATCAGTGTATGAAACTAGTTCATGTTTTAAGGCCCTGGAACTAATGAATTCACCAACAGACAATTGACCTTTTTTGCCTTAAGAAAAATAGTCTAAATAATTATTTTTGTACCAATATATTATTTATTTATTTTTATTATTTATTTATTTGGTCGACACGGTGGTGCAGTGGTTAGCACTTGTGCCTCACAGCAAGAAGGTCCTGGGTTCGATTCCAACACCAGTTGACGGGGGGTGGGACCTTTCTGTGTGGAGTTTGCATGTTCCCCCCATGTCTGCGTGGGTTCTCTCCGGGTACTCCGGCTTCCTCCCACAATCCAAAAACATGCACTGATAGGTTAATTGGTTAATCTAAATTGCCCATAGGTGTGAATGTGAGAGTGATTGTTTGTCTCTATATGTTCAGCCCTGCGATGAACTGGCAACTTGTCCAGGGTGTACCCCGCCTTCGCCCCTATGTAGCTGGGATAGGCTCCAAGCGACCCCCGTGACCCTAGTGAGGATAAAGCGGGTTCAGAAAATGAATGAATGAATATTATTTATTTTCACAATGTACTATGAAACCTTCAACTGCTATTGCTGTTACCATAACCAAATCTTGTTTAACCTTCATAGATTCAGGTTAGACATGTACACTTTCCTAACAGATTGTTTCCAGTTTCCCTGTACTAAAATATAATATGTTGGAAAATTTAATAAAACAAACAAACAGGACATTTAAAGCTGCAGTATGTAGGAATTATGTTCTAAGTCATTGTAAAATTGCCTTGACTGTCACCAGACATTAAGGAATCATGGTCATTTCAAATACGAATCTCACTGACAGTAGTAGTCCAGCCAGAATATTTGCATTTGAAAAGCTCAGTGTCAGCCCCGAAATGATGTTTATGTTGACATTGTGTGTTTTGGTCTGATGCCCCGCCCATCACCTGTCTGCTAATCACAGAGTCAGAAGCCTCTCAGCATCCGGGTCGCCAGTTCCCTGAGCTGCAGCTGGAACATTTCTGATCACAAATGTCTGACGTTATTAAACCTAAAAGGCCTCTTATTATTCCCAAATACATCGTGTCAAAGTGAGAAATAAAACAAGGACATGTATAGGAGATGATTTAGAAACATGGAGACGGCTGAAAGAGGAGAAGGATCTGAAGACCGACGCCGGCCCTGCATTAGTCTGACCACCGGTAAGAACCACTGAGAGCCGGGGTCGCGACCTCTTCACCTGGTCCCATCTCCCGGGACCGGGCAGCAGTCTCTTCCCCTGGCCCCGGTGAAGAGACTACCGGTCCGGGACTGGTGAACAGACCGGGTACTGGTGTAGCACTTGTCTCTTGCCATGGTAGCTCCTTGTAGTTCAGTGTTTTCTGTGGAAGTGACCTGTTCATTTAGCGGTGTGTAATCCGAACGGTGTGTGTGTGTTCGGTCCGTGGTTCGGTCGGTAGTTCGGCGTCTGTGGTTCGGTGTGTGTGGGGGGCGATCGGTAGTCCGGTGTCCGTGGTTCGGTGGTGGTGGTGGGGGGTTAGAACGATCGTGCGGCTTGTAGTAAAAGTGAAACCTAATGCTCATTTCCCTTTTCTCTTTCTCCTGAATCTTCACAAACTTTCATTTGAGTGTGCAGGACGTTTGTCCTGGCCTGTTATATATTAGACTGATGTAGAATAAGTCTGGTGATGATTTTTTTGTATGAAATTTATGGCGTGGTGGTAAGGATTAGAGGAAACGCTAGTAGTAGATGCTCATGCGGGATCTGGCAACCCGTAGCCTGGGGGGAGGAGGAGAGGATACCACGTTCTACAGCAGACCTGGGCATTGTAAGGCCCGGGGGCCACATGCGGCCCGACAGCAGACCCTAACTGGCCCACATGAGCTCATTGGTAAATTAAAAGTCAATGCAATAGATCATCATAATAGACGTAACCAATACAACGCCACTGCTTTTATTTTGAAGGATACCGTTTTTTCACACATACTTTCTGTACTTGCATAAGGCTGATGCACTGATTGGTTTGTTAGTCAGTTTCAACCCATGAAGATATCAGCAAATGGCAAAAAAAAAAAAAAAAAAGAGAGAGAGATTAATTCCGAATGCAGAGTTTTTAACAAGACATGGACTTGTAAGTATTTCTTTTCTAAAGTCAGAGGTAAAGAAAACGAAAAGGAACTGTGATATGCAAACAAAGCTGGATGCATTTATAGTTTTTCATGTATAGTTAATGTGGAGCTGCTTTTGCACATTTTTGAAAGTCTTTTTGTGAATATTCATTAAATAGTTGTATTCTGTGCTCCACATTTTCATTTTATTATTGTGTTGTTGCATTTACTGTTTTTGTATTTTATATAGATTACAGTACATATATAGATACAGAGAGATACTTAGGAGAGCTGCAAGTGTATTGATCCGGCCCTTAACAACTGTCAAAGTTTCTCATGTGGCCCCATTGGAAACTTAATTGCCCACCCCTGTTCTACAGTATTTTGAATGTGATTGCAGTACCAGTTTTGGCCACAATCCTACATACTGCAGCTTTAACACATTCATCATTCAATATATCAGGCAACGATGACACAAGATCTTTCTGCTGGTTGGAAAAAATAATCAACTATCAGCAGCTTTTTCCGTAACTTAAACAGTAAAAACACTCAGCCAATAACAACAATAAGAACACATGTCACAGTTTCAGCATTTTTCTTGCAAGGAGGAGTTTCTTATAGTGTAGCTTGAAAGGAAGAAGGAAGTTTTCTGTGAGAATTAAATGATAGGTTTATAAGGAGGACCATATTTGTTTCCTGTTTAAAAAAAAAAAAAAAAAAGATCTTGGATAAAAATCTCAGGCATCATAAAAGCTAATTTGCATCTGCTAAAAAATTCACTTCCTGATGAAACTGACAGTCACCACATACAACTTCAGGTTTGTTTTAAACAGTAAGTTGAATAAAACTTATAACTGTTTATTCCTCATAGTCTTCTACATAAAATAAGTAAAAACTATATGGAATACAACTCTGGAAATGGAAAAAGTGCAAAAAAAAAATCACATTATGTTGCTTTAGGCAATAAAATAGGGTTCTCTTATTGTTGTAGAGAAATAAATACAAAATAAATTCAGTTAGTAGCTAAACAGGCTGTATTTAACACTCTCTATAATAAGAAAAAATGTATTAAATATTTCAAACAGCAGCACAAATCACAGCAGAAAAATGAAAAACAGTAATGTAACATAAAAGCTGGAAATACAGTATGTTGTGGTTCACTGTCTTGGTACAGGTGGGTCCTTCTCTGTGTATGGACTGTATCAGGTCATCAAGTGTCTCTGACTACATGCCAACAGGTGAGGCACGAAGTATGCAGCCGTGCCATCGTCAGGGATCAGTTCCAGAAACTCTGCGGGGCTCATCTCCATGGCAACCACTACCAGAGTTTCTGTTGGCAAGGAAATAAATCACATAGAAATGATAAAACGAAACATATGAAACCTAATCTCACTTAATAATAATTTCCTCAATACTTCTACTTAACACTTCACATTTATGATGGCAGGCACCTACGCTTGACTTTGTTGTTACGACTGCGACAGTGCAAGAGCTTAAATATCACTCTGGCAAAGTTAAGTCAAAAGTGACACCGTAAACATGAAAAGACCTGTGAAAAGTAACACTGTAAACATGAAAAGACACAAAAAAAGCAACACCGTAAACATGAAAGGACATGAGAAAAGTAACACCGTAAACATGAAAAGACATGAGAAAAGTAACAATGTAAACATGAAAAGACCTGAAAAAAGTAACAATGTAAACATGAAAAGACCTGAGAAAAGTAACACCGTAAACATGAAAAGACCTGAGAAAAGTAACACCGTAAACATGAAAAGACATGAGAAAAGTAACACCGTAAACATGAAAAGACATGAGAAAAGTAACACTAAAAACATGAAGACATGAAAAAAGTAACACCGTAAACATGAAAAGACATGAGAAAAGTAACACTAAAAACATGAAGACATGAAAAAAGTAACAATGTAAACATGAAAAGACCTGAGAAAAGTAACACCGTAAACATGAAAAGACCTGAGAAAAGTAACACCGTAAACATGAAAAGACATGAAAAAAGTAACACCGTAAACATGAAAAGACATGAGACTGACTGCACCGTTTTTTCCTTCTATACCTTTGAGTGCAGCCAACAGGATGCTGTTGTCCATCGCCGCTCTCGTCCGATTACAAAGTTCTGGGAGAAGCTTCTGCCACCACAAAGCCTGAAAAGATTAGAAAAATGTAAGCTATATTGTCTTAAAGAAAAATAATAACACTGAAAATACAAGTAAGGTTCTGCATTCAAACCTAACTTAAATGAAAGTTTTATCACAGGACAATACAGTTGTGGAAAAAATATTAGATCACCCCTTGTTTTCTTCAATTTCTTGTTCATTTTACTGCCTGGTACAACTAAAGGTACATTTGTTTGGACAAATATAATGATAAAAACAAAAATAGCTCATAAGAGTTGAATTTCAGAGCGGATATCTATCCATTTTCCATGTTTTCTTGATAATAACCAAAATCACTTCAGTTCTTACATCAATATCTATGGCATTGTACTGACAAAAACAGTGCTTTTAGGCATTCCATGTTTTCTATTCTGTCTGTTTTAGTCACATGATACACACAGGAGCTAGAACTTGATTGCATAACTGTTGTTTTTGATGACTTTTTGATGGTCTAATTATTTTTTCCACGACTGTAGAAAGAAAGAAGTGTGTTTTACTAAGACATGCCATTTTAACATTTTTCTTAACACTTTTCACATATTGGATATTACATATTGTATTTTATATATTGTATGTCCCTTTGTGGTGTGTTCTTGTTGCTTATATGGATGGGGTGCTTACCAATTTCATTGCATTACTAATTTAATAACAATAAAGGCTTTCTGATGTTTATGGATTTTACAGCTACATTAATGTATGTGTTGTTGTCTTTTAAAGAAATGAGTTTATTAAAAAGTGCACAATGAAATGGAAATACCTAAAATTTGTACTTTAGTCCACCAATGTATTCTATTTATTTATTTTTTTTTAATTTTACACTCAAGCCACTGGATACTGGTAATCACTTTGATGTATTACTGGGGATCACTACAGTACTCTATATTTAGGGTGAATTTTATGGCAGCGTATGTGTTCCTTTCTCCTTTTAAGTTATGATAAACACTTTATTTTTATATTAATTCTGCTGAAAGTACCATCTGTTTTTACTCATTGTATATCAGCAACACAGAACAGCAGAATAAAAAGCTAAAAATTCTATCATCTGTATCTCTAGGACAATTTAAAGTTCTAATTTCACCACATTTTACTGATAACTGTTCTTATATTCACTAATTTCAACTATTTATATTTTAAATGGGTTTAATTTTTTTTTTAAAACTGCCTTTTATCGTTTGTTTTTGCTTTTATCTTCACTGATTACACATATTCTGAGTGCTTAACATTTTAAATCTACTTGTTACATTTTTTATTGATTTTGATGTTATTTTTACCATCAATAATTTCCTGTTCTTTTAGTTATATTGCAAGTAAGGTCTTAATTCAACATGTTTTCAAATTAAATACTACTACTACTACTACTACTAATAATAATAATAATAATAACATCATTATTATTATAGCTTCATCAATTCTTAATAATGACTCCCATCCTTTATGAGGTGAATTTCAGCTCCTTTCCTCTGGACAGAGGTTTTAGTCCTAAGGTGCAGGTCACAGTGTTATAAAAACAGCTTTGTTCCTGTTGCCGTCACTGAGCTCAATAAGAAATAGTGACATTTCACTTTATTAATTTATTTTAGTTATTTATTCTATTTCTTTGATGTATTTATCATTATTGTGACTTCAAATTTTTAAATTTTATGTTCTTAACCTGGTTTTTATCCCAGACTGTTTTTATCCTCTCTGGGTTTTTATTGTGTTTTAATGCATCTTGTTTTTATTTATTTGATCTTATTTATTCATTTTATTCTTTTACTTTTCCATGCTGCTAGACTGATGAATGGTGGAACACTGAGCACTTTGTGTCCTGTCTGGAAGCTCGATCAAGTACCTGCCGAACAGGTTCAATGTATGTCTCGCTGTAATGCCAAAAGCAGTCACCTCATCTGCAAAACAAATCTACCCACTGGTACAAATAAAGTAACCTTGAACCTTATTACTACTATTATTATAATACTAAAGCTCTATACTAAATCTCTTTGTATATGTGTGTTATTTAAAGTAACCTCACGTTGTTTATTCTGCATATCTATAATTATTACCAGAACCTATGATATTTTCCATGGTTTGAACTAAGTGTCCTCTCGTCAGTACAGACCATGTTTTTGTCTTGTAGCTGGTGATTGGCGTAGGCGATGATGGCCTGAGGGCATCGGTCCAACAGCTTTTCGATGCTGCTACCGTACTGCTCCCTTCTGGTGGCACAGAGCAGGTGCAGACTGAAGCCCCATAAGGTTTCATCTGACAGACGCTCCAACAGCGGAACCACAGAACCCACAGACAGAGACGGACCACACAGCAGAGACTGGGGACACACGGACGCAAAATAGTACAGAAATTAACATGATAAAAGCAGTTTTAGGTTAGACAGTTTTTTTAGTGGTGAAGTTTATTGCATGTGTTTGTCATAATTTTAACTTTCACCTCATTTTATTACTGCAATTTTTTTTTTTTTACTAAATAGTCTTTTGTGTGTTTTTGCTTTTATCACCGCTGATAACACATGTTTTAAGTGTCTAAAGTTTTGATTTTACTTGTTAGATTTTTATACATTTTTTTAAAACTGTTTTTTTTTTTTTTAAATGTTTTCATCATCAATAATTTCCTGTTTCCTCAGTTCTATTGCAAATGAAGTCTTCAATTCAATATATTCTACGGTTAAATAACCATATAAAAATAATACTAATGCTCTATACTGTATCTCATAAGTCTCATAATCAACTAAATGCAGAATCTGACAGTGAAGCTTATTAACCCTTTAAGTTAAGATCAGTTAAGTCAGTTAAGATCAAGACAACTGAATGAAACACACAGCTTTTTGAAATCTTCATATCAAAATATATGAGTCAGATAAAAAATGGAGGCAGGAGCAAAGAGGGAGTAAGCTGAGAAAAAAAAACAAACTAGAAGCACTCGGAGAGCGCAGACCTCCGCCAAGGCTGATCAGTGGCCCCCCCTGTGGGCCCCCCCACCCCCGATCACCACCAAAATTTAGTCATTTCTTCCTTATCCCATTTCCAACAAACCCTGAAAATTTCATCAAAATCTGTCCATAACTTTTTGAGTTATGTTGCACACTAACGGACAGACAAACAAACAAACAAACCCTGGCAAAAACATAACCTCCTTGGCGGAGGTAAACATTAACCTACTTGCAGTTTGTGTAGGGCATCCTGGTGTTGGGCACTGGACATGTGAACTGGACAGAGAACAGTGAGCCAGGGGTATAAAGCACCATAATGGGAGCAGGAGTTGATCTAGAAAAAGGCAGAAGAAAGTGATACTGACATAAACTACCATCAACATCCAATCCAATCCACTTTATTTATATAGCACATTTAAACAGCATTTCCAAAGTTCTGCACATCGTAAAAACAATAAAACAATGAAAAGAAATACACTAAAAACAAAAAATAAGTACATAAAACTACAATGATGCTATAAATAAAACAATAAAATCAAATAGTTAAAAGTAATAAAATAAATAAATAAATAAAAGACACAGAGGACCACACAACTCACGTGAAGTTAAAAGCCAGAGAATAAAAGTCATAATTTTCCCATCAGATTAAACAAGATCACCAACAAATCTTTTATCTTCTATACTTTTTATATATAAATCTTACAGTTATAGTCATTTACTTTGGCTATTTCAGTCACTGAGAAAATATTTCCTGCACTGTCAGATTGAGTCAAAGGCGTTAATTCTTGTCAGATACTGTACCAAATCCTCAGCGCTCTTCAGTGATCTCCTGGCTGGAGGTGTGTGTGAAGGTTTAGGATGCGTTTCTGAGTTCGTCAGCCGGTCGATATAAACCAAAGCCACTCTGAAGAGGATCTCCTGGATGACGGCCTCCTGTGATGAGGCCATGAGCATCGCCTCCCAGAAATCCACCTGCAGGCAGTTCTCACAGCCGAGCTCCTACAAACACAAAGACCTTGTTTTACTTTGGAGGATCATCTATTTTGGACAGATTTTATTTCAAAAATTGAAAAAATAAACTAGCAGTTTTCACACAGGTCTCAAAAATCAGACTGATGATTTTATTCCAGCAGTTCATTGTGTCAGTGTCAAATTATAACAAACCTTGAATAAACAATCGGCCTGTTCCAGCTGAACTTTGTTGTTCTCGTGGAGAGCCACCATGGCGGCGACCAGCAGCCCCGGCTGAGAGCGAGCCAGCTGGCGGGCCAACGCTGTGGGCCGGATGTGTGTGTGCTGGCCCCCACCTCCACCATGAAGCAACAGCCTTGACTCCTCAATGAACCCGTAAACCAGCAGCATCTGAACACAAACACAAAGCATCAGAGTGCAGTGAAGTGGAAACCAGGGCTCTACCATGTGACGGAGTAAATGATAAAAGTCATTTCATTAATGTCCCATCATTTATTTCACTACATTGTAGGGAATGTCTTAATGTCGGTAATTTTCCTTGTTTTGATGCTTGAAGATAATAACATTACATAATAACTTCATAGCTTTATAAGCCTCAAAATCAAACTCACCCATGTCGAACAAACACTGCCATTTCAGCATCAAACTCCATTATTTTCATTTAGAGCTGTGTCCAGTGGTGAAAACAGAAACAGTGTTTCTAGTTTTTAATCATTTTGGCACTTTCTTTGACTCTAAAAGTTGTTTCTTAACAGATCTCATCCAAACTTCACACATTCTGCTCCAGATGTCAGGAATAAACTCCCAGAAAGCCTTAGATCAGCTGAAACACTCAGTTTATTTAAATCCAGGTTAAAGACCCACCTGTTCTCAGCTTCATTTGAATAGAATTTTTATTTATTAGTTCAGATCTGCACTGTTTCTTTTAAGCTTAAAGTTTTTATCTTTTTTCTCTATTTATCTTTTTTTTTCTCATGCCAATACTTTTTATTGCTTCCCTGCTGTAATGCTTTTAATGTTTTATGTAAACACTTTGAATTGTCTTATACATGAAATGTGCTATATAAATAAACCTGCCCTGCCTTGCCTTTCTGATACTTTAGTCAAAGGCCAGACGATAGTTTTCCTCATCATGGAAGACCAGCAGAGGGACTCATTACTCCCTCTAGTGGTCTAATGATTTTATCTCATTTTTTATATTTGAAAGTAGAATTACTAGACGTAACATTTTTAAAGTTACATTTGGTTAAATAACTTTAAAACTTAGCTTGTAGCTCTCACCTCAGCATGTCGGTCCATCAGCTGAGTGTACTGCAGCATGTCGTCCACACGCAGTGCCATGGTTGCCATGGTGATAGTCAGAGGAACCGAAACCCCTGTGGTGTCCTCCAGATGTTTTAAGATTTGCAGAGTTCGGTCTGGACTGAGGTGAATCATGGAGGGGCTCGCACAGACACTGATAAGCTGGGAGGGTTCTGATTGGCTGAAAATGTCTATCATCTCATCAGCTGCTTCCTGTCATTAGAAAGTTATTTTTATTTAATATATCACTTTAGTTACAGGTTCTTTTGTTACAAAAATGCTAATATTCTGGCAGATTTATCACCTGACTAGTATTTACTTTTTACGCTGTTTATAGGAACTACTGCAGCCATTAATGTAAAACATTTTAAAGTGGTTAATATTGACATTCATCTGGTTCATTAAAACCATTTATAGCATCACACATCATCTGCTGCTCGTCTTTATGTAGAATACTGTGCACCTGGCTGAGGCTCTGCTCGGTTTCCTCTAACAGGTAATGCTTCAGGAAAAACAGGAAACCAGGGCCGTAGCAGTGTGGGCTGCTGGGAAGAGGGCGGTTCCTTGCCATGACCTCGGTGATGGACAGACCAGACATCCTGTAATATGGTAAAGCCAGGTGGCAGTCCTTTGGACTGCCCCTGACATATCAGAAGAGAAAAGAGAAAAAAATAAATTAGTACTGAAAAACAGTCAATATATGCTTGGAGGGTAAAATTTATTTAGTTTATAATCCATATGAGCATAATTTATCAGGTCAGTGAATGGATAATTGAGCTTTTGTGACTGCACTCTTTCATATTCTAACGAAAAATCCATAGTTACTATATATTTATCTTCTTTTGCAAATGTGTTACCTGCTGAAACAGTCTCCCAGCTGTGCACAGTTTTCCCTGAATGCCTCCTCCAGTTCTTGTCTGTCTGTCGTAGCAGATCTCTGTGTGTCTGTCTGCACAAACCCCCCCTCCATGTTCTCTGGTTCTGTCTGAAGTAAAGAGGCTCTGAGGAGAAGATGCGCTTCACCGAGCAGGTGTTGAAGGCTCTGGGACTGCGGGTTGGTCTCTGCATAGCGTTGGCTGTATTCAACCTGACTCACACATACATAAGTTAAATGTTAAAGCGAAAAAACACATGTACTAAACTGAACATGTAAAAAGAGGCAGTGTTAGTGTAGTGATACCATTTCGTTGTAGAGGGTGATAGGGGAGACTGTGTCGACCACATAGAGGTTCCATCCATGTCCTGCTGTGCTGGTCTCTTTGGGGGAAGACATCGTCCACTTCCTGGTTCTAGGGTCAAAGGTTACACAGAGAGGCAACAACAGAGCACCTGAAAACTGACATCTGAGGCACCATCAAAACTTCTAATCCTGTAGATTCTTGAGCAGATTCTTCCAAATAAAGTCTTCAATTAAAATAATAGTCATCTGCCCATGTGTAAAATGAAACAAACTGAACACACTGCTTAACTTTAATTTGTAATGCACATTTAGAAGACAATGGAGACAAAAAATGAAGATATCTTATTTATTATTATTATATTATATTATTTATTATTTATGGTGGTATGGTGTAGCTGCAAGATGTTGCCTCAAACATGTTGCTATTTTAAATATAAGCAGGCAGAATTATAAATCTATTACACATGAACATCCGTTGTAAGTACAGCCTACCTGTATGACATAAGAAAAAAAAAGAGAGGGCTATGAAAATTGCAAGTCGTCATCATCGTTAAGTATAGTTTCAAGCAAACCTCTTTTAGTAGGAGGCTTGGTTATCACACACCTAAGATGAAACCCCCTGTTTTCTGTTTCATCTACATTTGCTGTGTCACTTGTGTTTCAGTGTTAGGGCTGATGGGTTTGGAGATGACAGTGACACTGAAAACAAATGTTAAAACAGACGTAAGTAATTGTTGTTACTGCAACTGCATGATTGAGTTAAATGTGTAAATCACAAAAAAAGCCGCTGTATTTCAGCCCAAACATAATTAGTTTGTGAGAAAAAAGCAGTGGTGGAATCTAAAAAGTACATTTTTTCAAGCTGAAGTACAACTTCGAAGTACTTATTTATTTTTTTCCCAATTAATTCAACAATTTGTACTCCACTACATTTCAGAAGTAATTAATATACATATGTTTGTCTGACAGTTTTAGTCACTTATCAGATTACAATTTTTTCATGTACTTCCTGTTCAATGAAAACCATTAATTTCCACATGAAAAAAATTAATAAAATGTTCCTTTATGGACTGAATTTAAGGTTTCCTCCTTATGTGACTGAATAAATTGATTAAAACCTCTTGGACTAGTTGGAACATACATTACCACAAACTGAAAACATCATATATGATAGTAAAACACTGTCAGGAACCAGTGATTAGATTTTGCTGAAACTTTTAATTGAGGTTTTAAATACAGAGCTTTTACATGTAATGGAGTATTTTCACTGTACGTTTATTTAAGTAAAGGATCTGAATAATTTTTCCACCACTGACACACACAAACACACACACACACACCGCAGTTAGGCAGGTTAGGTCGACTACATTAGGGACTACAACAGGGAGTATTGTCACTTAAGACCAAGCCGCAAATAAAGCTGAAATGTAGGTAAAACAACATAAATTATAATCACAGGTTCTGTTGTTGTAAATTATGGATTATGGATTGTTGGATTCCAAACAAAAGTTTAGGTTGTAACTGTTTTAAGGTCTGTGATAAGGTAGGGACTTATTTAGCACTTTATGTAGCATTTATTAAGAAGCCTGATGTAATGAAAGATTTAAGAAAAATTTGGATTCTATTAAATTTCTACAGCTTTTTAATGATTTAAGCATAATATCCACGTATATTTTATGAAAAGTAGTGTAACTTTGCCAATCCTGCAATGTTCACGAGCAGCAACTATACTGAGTTAGTAGCACCAATGTAAACCAGTGACTAAAAGCATTATGGGAAGTTAGTGAGGACTATGGAGTATGGTCAGTAATGCTCAATGTCATAATTTGTAGCCAAATCATGGACCAAACACACGATTTTTTTTTATGTTTCTCTTATACTTTATATATTAAGGGAACACATTTAACAAGTTGTTTAGAACTAGAGATTGCATACAAGTCACTCTGGTGAATAGAGGTTTTGTTTCTATGACCAAAAAACGTTTGTTTCTGATTTTAATAAAAAAGATGGAGTTTATTGGGGTAAACTAGCAATAGAGACTGCAATGTATTGAAACACCATAACTACTTTTTTAACATGAAGGTAAAACAAAACAGATGCACAGAATAGGCTGAACATCAGCTGTTGGCAAATAAGTAACATTTGACCCATGGCAGTGGCTGATGGTTCTATTCTGTTACATTAAAGGTTGTTTTGTACATCTATGGATTTATGGTGATTCAAATACAGTGTGATTAATGCCTCTAAGACAGTTCAGTTATTTTCAGATTTCCTCCTTTCTCGAGAGGGAATAAATAATAACAAAAATAACTATGACATCGATGTAAACCCAGAATTTGGTAGTCAGTGCATTCCCCTTCAACACAATATGGACTATCAAGGAATCTTTTGTCACAACAGATAGAAGGAGGTGGTTCATAATCATCTCCTGAAGTGAGTATGTTTGAGGTTTCTCTGTTTTGCAGCTTGGTCTGGAAGAGACAACTGACACTGGGGGTGGGCGGGGTCTGTCTTACAGAAAGGGGCGTGACAGAAGGCTGTCCAGAGCCGGTGTGGTTGTGGGATCAATTCCCACCGCCAGGAAAATACCAGTCAGCATGGTGTGATCTTTCAACTCGCTAAAATAACGACACACAGTAAACAGGATTATAAATGCCTGCACACACTCACAGGCCTAGTGCTGGTGAGGGTTTCTGATTCACACAAGGGTGAATTTAATACTGTGTCCACAAAACCTTTTCTAATGGAAGGGTCTGTCTATTTAGTGATCATTGTTTGTGTTTAATGTGTGAGACTTACAGGCTTCTGCGCTGTGTGATGCGTTCAGTTTCCTCTTGTGTCTCTGTATCAGCTGCAGAGAGCAGAATGACGTGGCGGCCGTAGACACACACAGATCGCAGGCCAATAAACAGCTGCATCCTGAGTGCACACACCTCCAGGGTGCTGTGAGGACACGCCTTCAAACACAGAATACACAGGGAAACGTAATTTAACTCACAATAATTGAATCATTTTCTGAAAAGAGAATAAAATTCACACTTAACATGATTGAAAATGTTAGAAAATCCAATAATGTAACACAATGTCCCGACTGATATTGTAATATCTTTCAGTGGGTCATGTTTTCTGATGATGTCATAGTTTTGACAGATAATATAATGATGAAAAAAGGTTTTTCCCTCCAAAGTTTTACGTACAAGCATATCAAATTTATAACACTGTTAGTGTCATATTAGCCTACTGAAAAATGACAATGATTTCATGTTTGGCAAGTGGAACATTATTATCAGGCCAAGACTGAACTAAAATCTTTGTACGTGCATATGGGTTATGGGTGAGGTTGTGTCGTGATTCGCCATCACAAGATGACAAAAGCTGCAGATGGTAAGACAAGGTTCAAGGATACGACTCATACCTTCATGGTGGTATCAATGTAGGGGTCTTCAATCCGAGCTGCTACAGCCGCACAGCGGACGGTAAAACACTGCACTGCACTCCTACAAGACATGAATCAACAATAGTAAATACAGAAGGACCTTCAAGGTAAAACAACCAGATATAGAAAATCTACATTACAGTTACACTTTCTGAATTATCCAGATTTTCTTTAGAATAATGTCCATTATTAAACTGTGTTTCAGTAGTCCAATGTTCTGTGTTCATACTTGGTTATAACATGCAGCAGGTGGTTTGTTAACACTGCCTCCAGGACCTTCTCTGGGTACTGATACGCAGAAAGCAGCTCGACTCCTCCTTTCAGACTGTAGAGGAAGCCAGCGTTGGGGAGGGAGAAGAAGCAGAAGACACAAGCCGGTTCTTCATGAGACTGATTACCTGGATTTAAAGACAAAAATAAAAGCAATACAATGATGCATTCAAGTAACAACTGGCAAGTAAAATAAAACATTTTAATGAACATAAAATTGACCTAATGATTTCTTAGGAATGCGGGATTTTGCACAAAAAAAATAAAATCTGAAGCACAACTGAAGTTGAGAATAAAGGTAACATTGGTATAAATATATAAGCAGATTTTACTTAGGGAAGTTGAGCAGCTTTTATTTAAGTATAAGCACTAACACCACACTGTGAATGTTCACATGTAAAAGCTCTACATTCAAAACACATAGAAACAAGTGTATTTTTCTGGACAGGAAGTAGATGAAAAACTGTCACAAAGAATAAACTGAAGTTGTCAGACTAATATAGTGGAGTAAAAAATGCAATATTAGTTCCTCAGATGTACACAAGTAAAGTACAACTACTTCAAATTTGCACTAAAGGATAGCACTTAAGCAGAGGCACCTTCCAATCCATCCACTGTTGTACTAAGACAATAATGTGTTAAAATGTGTCAGGTGTGTATAAACGTGGTTGTAACATCATCATTCTGTCTGTGTGTGTTGTACTCACTGATGAACAGCGGGTGGAGCTGTAACGAGTGGAGCTGAGTGTCCTCCACACTGCAGCCCTGGGAGAAATCTGGACTAAAGCGCCTACACAAAAAAAGGGAGAAACACTAAATACCATATATCTCACTTTTTTACAAAACTCTGACTGTGAAGGTTAAAAGGTGGCGCACACACACCTGAAGAGAACATAGGACAGTGTGTATTGACCTCTGTCCTCCAGTCCAGTCTTTTCAATGCTGACAGAGATGTCGCAGTTTTTCGCTCGATCACCAAGTAACTCTTGGTTTCTCGGGAGGAAAAGAAAGTCAGACTGGTCTTCAACATCATCTGCAAACACACAAACATACACATATCAGGATTTCTCTCAGGTTTTATGTTTCATTTAGGACCTTTTAGTGACCTGAACATGAGGTCACTGATGTGTGTCTTTTAACAAAAGTGTATCAGAGGGATATGTATGTTGTTACCATATTTTTGTGTGTCTAAACATTCTTCTGCCTCTTTGGGTTCGAAGGAGGACTCTAGTTTCAGCACCAGCACCTCCAGCTCTGCCTGCACTGCTACATATTCTGCACACAGTGCCACCTAGTGGAATAAAGAAGTAAGAAATTAAAAAAGAAAGTTGTGATTTATGCATCAGTAAAAAATGTACTGCTGTAATAAATGTGTCTTCTGCCTAATCCTTTTAAGACTGCCATTATAACAGGCTGCCTAGATGTCCTCATGTTTTCCTTGCAATAAAAGTGTTAGCGAATGTCTTTTTTTGCCAATTCTTTTGTACCTTTGTTTTCAGAAAGAACTTAACTTTGAATATCTGGCCATTAATTATCAATATTATAAATAACAAATCTTAAACAGTGTGTTAAAGTAAAAAAGAAAAAATGGACTTGAAGTTTTTGCATATTTATTATCAGAAACAACTGTAAATGTCTATAATGAAACTTTTTGAGATTGCAAAAAAAACTTTCAACTATTTTACATCTGCTCAAACATGCCTTTTGGTCTTGAACATTCAGTATCCATATTATGGCTTCATATTTTTTGTTATTTCCAGGCGTTTTTTAGCCAGTGTGGAAGTCTCTGAAACAGTTCCTTTCTACTTGAAATAAGAGTCCACCATGGCTGCCGTAAGGTGTTGAATATAGTTGGAAAGCACAGGACCTCAGCTTCCTGATGCACAAATGGTTCAGTAGTTACAGTAATTTGAATACTGTAAAGTGCTAAATGCAGTGCTGGAGAGATTGCAGTTTATAATTATAAATATGACAAAAAACGACCCTCTGGATATCACACATTTGGTAAAGCTACATGAAGATGCATTCATGTAACATAATCAAATGAAAGTCTAAGTTCTGGCCTGCTGAGAATATAATTTGCTTCTGATAATGTAACAGCCAAACACATTAGAAAAGTAACATAAAAGGAAAGAAAAGTTGAGAAGTACCTGTTTAGGTTTAATTCCTGGAACATGCAGGATGATGGAGCGTTCAAAGTCCAAGATGGAAAAATTCTGGTTTGAACTTGACGTTTGCCCTGAGATCAGAAAATAGGGAGATGTTAGATCAACCTGGACAGAAAAGCATATAAGTACAGTTTATGATGCTTTATGTTTTTGGTCAGTGTGTTCTTCTGTTCAGACAATGACTTTCACACATTTATATTAATGTTCCTTTCCTAAATTTACCTTGAGTCTGACTGGAACTCTGCTGAGTGTTTGGCAGTGGAAGGTTCTGCTGATTCTGACTCTGTTATAGTTGTCGTTTATTGGGGGTTGAAGAAAGAAAGAGGAAACATGGCATATGGATGAGAGTATGTGATGACTGTAACATGCTAAAATGAAAGATGGGCATGAAAAACATAAGAAAAATGCACTTTTTCTGACCTTAAAGATGGAATGATACAGTTTATTATAATATCCCTGCTGTAAAACTTCTATTATTTACTGTACTGGTTTAGATAAATTCCACTTTTGTGTAGGTCCAAGAGAAATTATATCATGTTATAAATGAGAAGCTTTTTCATTTGGTCTTTAACTGAAGTGAGCTCATGCGACATCCACAGATAAACTCCCAGATGAGTTTAATCCCTACCATGTTCTGCTGGTTCTGTCTCCTCAACGTGAACAGAACCAGAGTGTTCTCGCAGGCGACTAGAAGGTCCCCAGTTACAGAGCAACAGGCTACAGTGACAGGACGCTCGGACAAAGGGATTTCAATGATCTCCGTCTGGACTCCACCCCGCAGGGACGCCCCACGCAGCAGGTGGCCCAGCAAACGCACCCCAACACGGGCTTTCTCCTCAGCCTGAATGAACAACCAAAGAATAAATACAAGATATAATTCAAAGGAGCTTAAAGAGATTAGTGTTTTCATTTTGTGTTAATTTAACATTTAATGTTAACGTTACAGTCATCTATCTCAATATCTTTCCAGGTAATGCTCTTCCAAAAAATCTGTATTTTATATACTTTACTGAGGTACAGTAGTTTACATCACATTTATGACTACAAGTGATAATAACTGAAATTAAGTACAGTATATACACATGTCTGTAAAACACCTTATTTTAGTAGTAACTGTGTACCTGGTATCGCCAGTTAGTGTAGGCTCTCAGGTAGGTGGCAGAGTTCTTCTCCTCAATTGTCACCAAATAATCGCCTGGATGCAAGAAACAGGAGGGGGAAAATTTTACTTCATTAGATTCTTTCAGTTATTATAAAGAGGCGGTTCTCAATAGTCAAAAGAAGCATAAAGAAAAGTGTAAATAAGTGGCCCAACATAGCAATTTCTCCAAACAGATGCTCAAAAGACATCCTAAAAAGATTTTAATAACTAGAAGCACTCGGAGAGCGCAGACCTCCGCCAAGGCTGATCAGTGGCCCCCCCCGTGGGCCCCCCCACCCCCGATCACCACCAAAATTTAATCATTTCTTCCTTATCCCATTTCCAACAAACCCTGAAAATTTCATCAAAATCTGTCCATAACTTTTTGAGTTATGTTGCACACTAACGGACAGACAAACAGACAAACAAACCCTGGCAAAAACATAACCTCCTTGGTAAAAATGCAATAAAGACAGTGCTTTTAGGCATTCCATGTTTTCTTTTCTGTCTGCTTTAGTCACATGATACACACAGGAGTTAGTACTTGATTGCATAAACATTGTTTTTGATGACTTTGATGGTCTAATAATTTTTTCTGCAACTGTATGTACTGTCTTTACCTATTTTGCTGTGGCGGATGCTCTTCACAGTGCCCATGGTGGCAAAGCGACAGATGAGAGGACAGCCCTCCTGGTCCAGACTGTATGCCTCCACCTTTGTACACAACACAACACAATCAGTGTTCTGCAGGAAATTTTCACCTTTAAAAAGCCTTAACAACTGAACTCACATTTGACACTATGTTTTTCTGTGTGTAGTTATAATTCAACAGGTACATAAAGTATTTAACTTTTTATTTGTTGAGGTTCCACATGTTAAATCACAGAAGGGATTGTTGAACATGTCCTTTTTGCTACCAAGTGTCAATGAAAACTTGATGGTCTAATGCTTTGTTTTACTTTTTCCACTTTGTCAAAAGTACCGTTACTGCAGAACTAGACAGATTTAGAGATACTGAATTTCAGGACATCATCTTAAAACACAGATGTTGGCCTTTAAAAATTATTCCTAGCATCCTATTATTAAATTGAAGAAACTAGGTCAAACCACAAATTGCTGGGCCTTAATTCTGCTTTAACCGCTGACAGGTATGATGTAAAGTATGCATATTAAAATAACCTTGCATCCTCCTGTCGCCACCACAAACAGAGCTCCACCTCCACAGCAGACCAGTCCAGGCTCCTGCTCCACCTACACATAGACAAAGACATCTGGAGATTTAATACTGGTATACATGCATTAATAGTGGTTACTATTAATACAAAAACAGGCTTTCTTTTAAGCCTCTACATACCTGTACAATCTGCTGGGAGGCAAACGGATGGCAGTTGTACACATGCACCATGTTCAGTCCACTTTTGGGGGAGATGTTCGGATGAAAACTGAGGGTGGGAATGTTATCTTGAGTTTAGCTATGATGGAAACACATAAACTCCACCTGTTGATTTGTTTTTCTTGGAGTCTTAATCCATGGTCTTAAGCATAGTACCTTCCAAACACTATAAGACAAAACAGAATTCAGAGGCATTTAGTTAGTCAATAAAATCTTTAAATCTTTTTTTAGAAAAGGTGATAAATCCCATGAAACAGCACTGAACATGTACTGAGTCCAATCAAGCTCTGACAGGAGTTATGTGGAAGAAATATTATCATATTTGTGGACGTTAATGAAATTTTGTAATGACAAAAAATGCACGGTCATGTGTAGTCAAAGATAATGTGATGAAGGGCTGAAAGACTAAAATAGTAACTATATTTATATGTATAATAAAGGTTTATTTTGTTAAGGAGAGGGATAAGGAACAGCAAAAACCAAAATAAAGAAACAGAAAGTAACACCAGTGTCAGCATCAGCTATTGGCCAAAATGTAATTTCAAATATTCCTATCAGTGCATCAGTGAATCCCTTGTTGAAATCTCCCCCTTTTAGAAATAAAAAGTACCAAAACTGAAAAAAAAAATAGCATTATTAGCTACAGTAATAGTTATTCTGAGCTCAGGAAGTTACATTTTTAGACATATGTGGTTCTCACAGGACAGCAGCATCACAAACTTATGCTAATCTTTTAGAATGTGATGCACTGAAGATTTAACCCTTTCATGCATGAATTATGAGAACCTTAGTCAAGATTTTTTTCCGGAGTGTTTTTATTCCTCTTTAGGCATGAAAAAACAATGCGACTGAAATTTTTTTTAATGAACCTATTTTTTTTATAGAGTTTCAAAAATGTCCACTCAGCTGGACACCATGTGTTTAAATTTTGAAGCAAAGAAACATGTATTTAAAACACATTATCAGAAAGTGATAAACTGTGTGAAAACTATGAAATAAAATCCATTTTAAAGCCACTATTGCCGTTTTCTCACATTTTATTATACTCTAAATAGTAGTTGTTACACAATTCCTGGTGATAAAATGCAAAAAAAATAAAAATAAACTTTTTGATTAAGAAAACTGTTAATTACAGTCTAATAACAATTAGCAATTAATTTACATTAAAACATATTACTACAGATCAGGTTTATCAACAGCAAAGTTTTTTTTTTTTTTTTTTTTCATTTTATTTATTTATTTAGACAAGGACAATGCACAATATACATTAACCTTAAAAAGGACAGATGTAGTGTGCCAGATTGTAGCACCAGTGCTCATTTCCACCTGTAGTCCCTGAACCGGCTGATGTTCTCATAAAAAAAAAAAAAAAAAAAAAAAAAAACAGACATTAATAAAAGCTAAAACATTAAAAAACAGTAAAAAAAAAAAAAAAAAAGCATTTCTATAACTCCATCTATACAAAATATTCATTCACATCCAACCATTCACTCTTACTCGTCCAACTGCAGTCCGTCACACACATTAATGATATGAATGTCAGTGTACTATGGGATGGTGCATAAGCGTCCACAGTGTTGGCTGATATGGAACTAAAACAACAAAACCCATGAATATATGAGAACAGATGTACAATAACTGTCCACTGTAGTGACCAGTATGCATGAAAGGGTTAAGTACAACATTGTATACACTAAAGTTAAATACTAAAAATCTACAGTAATATGCATGTGCATGTGTTTTTCATAGGTTAAATTGTCCTGTAAATTATTGTTTGTTGTAACTGTATGGGGTAATTGTATGTTGTAACTATGTGTTGTGTTTCATGCTGTCTCTTGGCCAGGACTCCCTTGAAAAAGAGGTTCTTAATCTCAATGGGATCCTTTTCCTGGTTAAATAAAGGTTAAATAAAATAAAATTTAAAAAAATGCCAGAGACACACATGAATAGAGCAGTAATATGGATCCAAAAACATCATATATATGAGTAAAAACTGACAGGAACCATTTTACTGCTCCATGACTTTTCATCCTACAACTATATTTGTAAGGCTTTGGATGCAGGACTGTTACTTCTAGAGGAATACTGTCACCATAGAATATCTGAATACTTCCAACACTGACCTAATCTTTAAGTTAACTGCTGAATACATGAGGTTTCTCCTTTAACAGTGTGACTCCACAGAGGCTGAAGCTTGGCCATGGCTGACTGTTCTTCTAATCGATATCACATGCCTCAGTCTTGTGAGCAGCAGCAGCTTAGCTTAAACTAATTCAGCTTCAACTCATTATTCATTCCTTTAAAAACAGTTACTTTTGATGTAGGGAAGTCTGTGAAAAGCGATAGAATGTTAGTAATATACCTGCTTTGCTGACACTCCTCTGTTTTGTCCTTTCTTCCTACTTCACATCTTCTACTGCAGTTTATTGATTTTCACGCCGCAAAGCAGGAAGTGAACATTCAACCATAACAACAAAGAACCCGCCTCTTCCTCATTTTGATTGGCTGTCAATCTTGCCTGTATCGCTATTGGCATTTCTATTGGGTATTAAGAATTACATTAAAAAGATGTTAATAAAAGAAGAAATAATGGTCATATTGTGAATTTTAATTATTAATCAAACGCAGGAAATACATTTACTGTGTACATTTAATGTCTACATGAACCTACTGTGTAATTACTGACGAGAAAAGGTAAAAAAAAAAAAAAAATACAATATCAGAAGTCAATGTTATTCTAGTTCTCCTAAAAAAAACCCAAAACAAAACATTTAATCACTAACTAGCTGAATTAGACAGAATTCCTTTGAATCCTTTGCTGTTCAGATATCCCAAACTTTGCACCCAACCCATGCAGTTACTTAAAACTCACAGACGGGGGCGTTATTGACAAAAAATACAAGATATTTAGTTGTGTGATGGTGAGAGACATGTCTGTGCACAACAGATTTACAAAAATTCAGGGAAGGATCAATCTCAGTATGATATTTGCCTCCTAAGGCATTTATATATGTCAAGTGTAGTAGTTGTAAAAGTCATGCTCACATAAGTTATGTAAAATATTCCTGCATTATTGTTCAACTCTAAGTCTGTGTAGTTGTATTTATTTGTAGTTAATGATGACCATAATTTATGACTATTTCTCTTGTATCACAGTGTAGTGGTTCCCTTTGTTTGTTTATTTTTCCTGATAGGAAGACTAAATAAATGTGTGTTTTCGTATATTATTAATTCTAGTGATATGAAATGTTGCTTAGTTTTGGGTGTTCTTTAAATCACACTGAAACTCAGATTTGCGGTAGATGAATGTTATTAGCTAATTCATTTAATACAGTGTTTACCCAACTCAGGATTGGGACCCAAAACAGGGTCACGGATTTGTTTTCATTCTGTTGCCAGTTGTCAGAGGAAAATGTATGGAAAAAAAATATGATAAATATAATATTTTGTTACTTAAGACAGAAAACAAGTGTTCTTTGGAACAGTTTATTCACACAAACTCCACCAAAGAGGAGAGGCCTCAGTTGTAAAAGATGCAACAAGGCAAAAAGAAAGACATCACAAGACAGACATGACATAAAAGATGCAATGAGCAAACGCTACAGAAGAAAGAAAACCAAAGACACAACAAGATAAAAATAAGGTAGGAGACAGAGCGTGAGTAAAAGACATAACAAAACAAAACTGGCTCAAATACACAGCAAGACTAAAAGGTACAGAAAGATTTAAGAAAAATATATGAAAAAAGAGACTTTTAGGGACCGTATTTTAACATTGAAATAATCAGTAAAGTATTGCCAAGTTTTAATGGCATTTCATGGCCTATTTTATTAAGTTTGGGTCCTGAGGAGACACTGAATTTCTCCTTTGGGACTGGAGCTGAAAATGTTTGATAACCACAGATGTAACTAAAAAACTTTATCTGTGACTTTTGCACTTTTGATTGACTTTTTTGAACTTTCTCAATAATGCAACAGCAGCCAAACAATGAATTACCTTTACTTTACTATTTCAGTTCTCTATGTGGACTTTTAGCAACTGACAGTTTGTAACAATGATAAATGGTGATTACTATGGTAAAAATCATAACCAGTGACATCAACTGATAAAAAGGTGAAAAACATAATAAGAATTTATGGTTTGATTGTGGTTTAATACTGTTGTGGGAGGAAAATAGATAGATAGATAGATAGATAGATAGATAGATAGATAGATAGATAGATAGATAGATAGATAGATAGATAGATAGATAGATAGATAGACAGACAGACAGACAGACAGACAGACAGACAGACAGACAGACAGACAGATAGATAGATAGATAGATAGATAGATAGATAGATAGATAGATAGATAGATAGATAGATAGATAGATAGATAGATAGATAGATAGATAGATAGATAGATAGATAGATAGATAGATAGATAGATAGATAGATAGATAGATAGATAGATAGATAGATGGATGGTTGGCAGGCTGAATAGATAGATAGATAGATAGATAGATAGATAGATAGATAGATAGATAGATAGATAGATAGATAGATGGATAGATGGATGGATGGATGGATGGATGGATGGATGGATGGATGGATGGATGGATGGATAGATAGATAGATAGATAGATAGATAGATAGATAGATAGATAGATAGATAGATAGATAGATAGATAGATAGATAGATAGATTCTTGATCTCCTCTCCAGAAAACACTGAACCAAAACAGGACATTTATAAATAATGCAGAATTCTTCTTAATTTCAGTCAAATTTCCTATCCTGTCCTGCTGGTCATTGAACGAAGCACGGTAGAAGTTTATTTCGAGCCGTGAACGCATCACCCCTCTCTCTCTCTCTCTCTCTCTCCTCTCTCTCTCTCTCTCTCTCTCTCTCTCTCTCTCTCTCTCTCTCCTCTCTCTCTCTCTCTCTCTCTCTCTCTCTCTCTCTCCTCTCTCTCTCTCTCTCTCTCTCTCTCTCTCTCTCTCTCTCTCTCTCTCTCCTCTCTCTCTCTCTCTCTCTCTCTCTCTCTGGGTGCTGACAGGTACTCCAGGCTTGTTGTGGCTTTTTGCAGATCTCAGCTGAGGTGTCGACAGCGACTTTTATAGCAAAAGTTAAAGTCACTTGTTCCTCTTCACCACTTGAAACTTTCCCACGAACCTCTACAAGCTGCCAAAAGAAGAGCACTGCGACTCATGCTGGAACTGGGTGCTCATATATCAACTCTGCAAGATACTGCAAGTGTGCAATCTGCATGCAGGAGCCCGCTGCAGTATCTGTGTTTCTATCATCTCGCAAGTCTCTCAAGGTAAGAGATTTTTTTTTTTTTCTTTGTCATCTAATGGATTGATATTGGTGAATAGGAATTTGTATTGTGGAGATGCTGCAAACATTTGCGTAAAGATGCAACTCATTACTTTGCGCACAGTCTGCACCTGGCATTAAGCTTCAACGTGAGCTCCCAGTCAACAAATAAACCCTGATTTGTGGTAGTGTTTTGTGGCTGTCCTCACCTCAACTCAAGGACAGACAGATGCACATCAGAATGGTAGTTATGATAAAGCACAGATTTACATGAAAGCATTTATTTTGATTATAACACTTTTTCCATTTTTTTTTTTTTTTTTTTTTTTGCATGCCCCTAATGGTGGCTGGACCTTTCCCCTACAGATGAAAAAATGAGGTGTTGAAGTGTTTGTAGGTCTCTGTGCAGAAGCCAGGCAGCAAAAGAATGAACTTACCTCAGAGCTGAGTCATGTAAATCATACCTCCCCTCCTCTCCTATCTTTGAACAGTTATGACCAGGCTGGCTGCACAGTAATTTAAATTCCAGCTTATCCTGTAGAAATCAGACGGATGTGTTTTTCTTGCATGAAAAAGCTGAAATAAATCTATATGATACCGAGTTACTTCATCAATCTATGGTGCAGTTGTTAAAGTAGTATAGGAATATTAGAAAGTGAGAATACATTTGTGAGAGTGACATTTGATTGAAAAACTACAGTTATAGTATCATTTAACCCATAAAGACCCAAACAGCCACCGGCGACCAAAAGCATCTACTGATCTAAAATGTTTAATAACTTCTGAATCATTAATCCTATAAATACATGTAAATAATTAGTGTAAAATGCAGTTTGTCATCTGTTCATGGTCATCAGATATGATCCATAGAGGCTCTGTAGTGAACGTAGAAACACCGTCATCTTCTCAAACCCATGGAGTTTGATGAATGACAGTGGATGGAGACGCTTGATGTATGTTCGGTTAATGATAGACTTTGTTGAAAAAGTCACTTTTTCATTCATTTTCTCTGTTTCTGATATAATAACCTTCGACTTTAATCTGAGCTTCTATGAACACCTACACAATCAGTGAATTAAATATAGGAAAGTGCATGATTTTCACTGTGAAAATGCAAAATACAGTGGATAATATTATAATAAATGGTGATAATTCAATTAAGAAAGGTTAAATAGAGAGAAAAATTCATGCAGGAACAACCACAAAAGTAGCACTGGGTCTTTATGGGTTAATTTTTTTTTTTTTTTTTTTTAATCTAAATAATATGTCATTTATATTAAAATATAGTAGCAGGGGAAAAAAAATGTTTTTGGACACCCCATGCATTTGTGATTAACTGCATTAAGATTCCCTCTTATGTCACTGAACTCTTCCAAGTATTGTTCCATTCTCCAAACCCACATACTCCCTTCTGCACATGCTCAGTTCCATTTGAGGTCAAAACTGGATGTTTCAGCAAGATAATGAAACACATCCAGGCCATGACATGTTGAAACTGTTAAGAATTTGGTTTTGTTATTTTTGTTGTTAACAATTTAAAAAAAATCATTTGCATTTGTTTGTGTCTGTCAGATGCAGCCACATGTTTTTAAAACACTCAAAAAAAAAACTACATGATAATGTTTGACATTCTGTACAATTTTAAGGGTGTCCAAAAGCTTTTTTTTCCACTACTGTATTTATAAGAGTGTCCAGGCTAAGAGATGTAGCAGCACATGTAATGGAATGCAGATATATATATCATTCTATTTAAAAAACAAAGAGTGAATTACAGAATCATAAAGTCGCAAAATTACTCTGAAGTCATCACTACCAGGGATAGTGAAAGGAGTCAAGAATTTCCAGAATGATCCATGAAAAACATGTTTCTAGGATTATCATTTCCTTTTAAAGGTGCTAACATGTTTTCCTGACATTTGGACACTGGTAAACACTGACTTAAAGCTCAGTGTGACCTGGAAACCTTTTCATCTCCTTAGTCACAACACTGTGTTCAGACTCACAACACACAGATGTTAAAATCCCTCAGGGTGAACTCACACCAGGCAGTCCGAACCATGCCCGGAAACACTTTCGAGTATTGGCTCTAATTATGTTTGAGCGCATAATAATCCATGAGGCAGACAACACTGTAATGTGTTGACCGCGCTATTTCTGATAGTAATATATTCAGTTACTTTTTCACATAAGGGTCAAAACACGGTGTTCAGAATCTCTGTGATGGGACATTTTAGAGACAGTTTGAAATATTGGGGTTGCTAAATGACCCACATTTTTACTTTTAAATTTATTTTTGCTTTAGTTGGACCATAAGGGATTATCCAAAACAAGAAGCTACTTCTATTGAAATAAATGTTGGAATGACAAACAATTAAAGTTTGCTCTCTGACGGAACATTACTGTGTTTTGACCCTTTATGATGAAACTGCTGCACATATCAGAAAGAAATCTAGAATATTTTCAACTCTATTATCCTTCTGTAATGCTTTTACATATAAAGACTGAATGCAATATATACGTTAAAGACTAGGTGTGATGCGCCTCTCCCTTTAGAGCCACATGCAACATGAGTGTGTTTTATATGATATCATCATTGGCACATGACTAATGAAGCGCATTAAGACGTAATGAAATACAAGACGGGAAGGCACATACAGGGTCTTTTTGGTTTAGGTCATCATCTATTGTCTGAAATTTAATAAAAAGCTTTTTAGAGGCTAAAAAAAAGCAAACCAGATACTGCTGCTATGATGTATTGTGCCTTTCGTACATGTATTAAGTGAATTGTAATGTCTAGATAACAAAAGCGACACATGATCATGCTTCTGTTGCATCTGTTTGTAAAAGGAGAGGCAAAAGTTACTCCTGGCTTCATCACAGAGAAGATGTGTACTCCATAATTTACACTATATTCATTACTGTGTTTTGACCCATAAAAAGCATCTACAGTTGCTTATGGTTTTAAAATAAATGTCTCCTTAAATACTGCAAAGAAGACTGGCTTCATGCCTGGAAAGTGGTTCCACCACTAACCTGCAAACCTGTGGAGGGATATCTGTTGGAAGAGTTAATTCAGTTTGTTGTGTCACCACAGCAGACACCCAAAATAACAGACTAGACACTGTATGCTGGAGGAAGAGCAGATCAATGCAAATGGATCACGCCCTGATATTTGGTTATATCCATGTATCCAAATTTGCTGATGGGCTTTAAAATGGGCCTCCCTAATCCGAATGACAAATGGCATGGAATAATGAATGACCTAACCCTAACCCTAACCCTAACCCCTAACCCCAAACCCCAAACCCCAAACCCCAAACCCCTAACCCTAACCCTAACCCTAAACCCTAACCCCAAACCCCAAACCCCTAACCCTAGTGGTCATTCGTTATTCCATGCCATTTGTCATTCGGATTAGGGAAACCCCTTTAAAAGACATGGATCTCTTTCCCCTCTGTATCTTGGGGTCACTCTTATAGGCTTAAGTAATGGAAAAATGTAGCTACTGAAGGTTTTCCTGGTTGCAAGTGTCACCAAATGATTGACTTAAAGAAGACCCACCCTATTGTGTACCTTTTTATTGAGGAAAAATCAGCTCCTCACCTTCAGGCTAATAAAACTGCAGAGGAAAGTAGACAACAATAGTCTGTGTTCTTGATTTCCTGTTTGCCACCTGACCTTGATTCAAGGGTCAACTACACTTGGCTGATAATTGAGATGTGTGCTTTTGAGCTAAAAATATGGGCATAATAAAACAGTATGTATCTACTGAAATTTCAGAAGAGGCAGGCATAGTACAGTATGAACTGACTCAATAAGGATGTAGATTTAAAAAAAAAAAAAAAAAAAGAAGATGATGTTGGCATTGGCATCAATTATTATATCAATTTCCATCCTTAATCTGGGATCAGATCAGGCATTATGAGGCAGTCAAAACATCTACAGCCGGATGCGCCCACCTCTACTTACTTACTCCCAGGGAGCAGCATATTTAATTCCGTATCAATATATTAATGCAGGGTTTAGGGTTAAGGAAGCCTGCAGGACAATAATTCTACTTTCCTGAAGGAGCTAAGATGGAAGCAGAGCAAGAACAGTCATATAAATGCAGTATATGTCAAAACTTTGTAGATACGGAGTCTTTATATATATAAGTGACACATACTGCACATGTAAAATATTATCGAATTCAGTGTTAGATTTACTTTGACCAAGCATATATAAATGTACAGAAAGCTAATGTACATACAACTGTCACCTTACACAATAACAGTAGATACAGTAGATAGCCACTACACAAGTTTTTACGTAGAATCAGAGTGGAGAACATGCTAGCTCATTACATACATCTAGGTAAGATATATTATAGACCATGAGTTAGTGCGATAGATAGATAGATAGATAGATAGATAGATAGATAGATAGATAGATAGATAGATAGATAGATAGATAGATAGATAGATAGATGGATAGATAGATGGATGGATAGATGGATGGATGGATGGATGGATGGATGGATGGATGGATGGATGGATGGATGGATAGATAGATAGATAGATAGATAGATAGATAGATAGATAGATAGATAGATAGATAGATAGATAGATAGATAGATAGATAGATAGATAGATAGATAGATAGATAGATAGATAGATAGATAGATAGATACTTTATTGATCCTGAGGGAAATCCAAGTATTCAGCAGCTTTGCATACAGCACAAGAAGACAAAAAACAGACAGAACAAAACAGGCAGGTTAGTAACCAGGATGACATTATGGTTAGTGTATACTCTAAAAAACTTGTAATAAAACTTACTCTAAAAGTATTGCTAAAAAACTTCCTGTGCAATACTGTAAACAAAAGACTAATTGAACTAGAAGCACTCGGAGAGCGCAGACCTCCGCCAAGGCTGATCAGTGCCCCCCCCCCCCCCGTGGGCCCCCCCACCCCCGATCACCACCAAAATTTAATCATTTCTTCCTTATCCCATTTCCAACAAACCCTGAAAATTTCATCCAAATCTGTCCATAACTTTTTGAGTTATGTTGCACACTAACGGACAGACAAACAAACAAACAAACAGACAAACAAACAAACAAACCCTGGCAAAAACATAACCTCCTTGGCGGAGGTAAAAATGTGAATGATGCATGAAAAACAATGAAACACAATATAATGGTTCTGCATTGCTACAGGTTAATGTACACCAAGTGACTTTAAAAATGCACAATGAAATTCATGAATGTTTTGCTTTTAATTCATGGACTATATTTCCAATCATAGGTATTGTTCTTATTGCACACATTCTGGGAGACATACACTCAAGATTTGGAATGGTGGAGTGATGGACACCAAAGTGACATGCAACGTCCATCTGCCTCATTCCTGCACGCAGCATCCCGACTGTCTGATCATGGTTGGCTGCACTCAAGCGTGACATTTTTGCTACAGACAATTTCCCTATTTTTACTTCAGGGTTTTTATAGGGAGGGTCACATGTGTACAAAGCCGACACATTTTTGGTTAACAATTTAGCCCACCCCAGTATTTCACTCCCCTACCCAGTTTGTACACTTGACTACAACTTTCGTAAATTGGTTTGTGGTTGAGAAAAAGCACAATCAGTCAGGCAGAACAACAGTTTATTGTGTGTTTGAGAAGCTGTTTGGAGCGTCTGAGTACATCTCAAGACAATTCTAGCAAATTTTTCAATGTGTTTTTAAAGTTGCTTAGTATATAGGGCATGCCTACCCTTCCATACTTTAACACCATCAGTAGCTACAAGACAGTGACCAGAAACATCCATCCAAGCTCTGTAAGAGGCATTTAGAGACATTGCAGTCATCTTATATTGAACGGGTCTGGGATGAAGTGGATTGTAAGAATAGAAAGAAATATTATCTAAGAACACCTATGAGAAGTTTGACACATGTCCAGATGTCAGTGAGAGTGTGTAAAACTGTAAAAACTGCTAAGGCAAGATTTTTGATAGAAATTAAAGTTCTGTTTATTGAGTTTTTGTCTGTGTCTGCACAGTTGTATATTTATTTAGTCAAAATAAACCTTCATGCAATTAAATGACTTAATTTGTTCAATATAAGCAATAAGAGCATGTATGTGTCGATCAAAAATGATACGACTGGGTGTATCCAAACATTTTACATGCACCATAAAAACATAATTGCCTGCTGATACAGACAAAGATTTGAGATGGTTTCAATTAAGATGCAAGTATTGTCACGTTTCCCTTCAGGCTATTAAAATAACTACTGGAGATGTGCGTTCAAATAGATGCAAACTTTAAAAAACAGGAGAACAGTTAAGTACAGATATCACAGTATTGTCTAGGAATGGCTCCGATGCCTGCAGCAGACAGTGAAAGTCATCTAGCATTTCACACACATAAGATGTTTACTGCTACATGGCTACTTAACTGCAAGCCCAGCCATGCTTGATGTGCACCTGTGTGTGATTGAGAGAGAAAAGTAGAGATAACTTGATGAAGTTTTCCATTTCACCAGCCCCTCTGGCAGTGGTTTTAGCTCCCACATGCTCTGAACACAGGCAGCTTTGAAGCGGCTTTAACTCTGCATTAAACTCTGCAGGATAAATGAAGAAACCCACAAAGGGAAGCTGACGGGAAAAAAAAGAGACTGAATAATTAAAAAAAAGAGGTAGAAAAAAAGAATCCATAAAAGCACAGAAGTGGGAAAAGGCAACCACAGATGAGAGGAAGGGAGGGATTTGGTGACAGTTAGGATTAAATGTGGTGAACGAGGAAGAGCAGAAAACAAGAGGAAGTAAAAGGAGTAAATGCAGACGGGAAAAGGATCAGTGTTTCTAAACGACTTATCTTAGACTACGTTCAGACAGAAGGTTTTGATGCACAATTCGGATTTTTTGGTGAAATACGATTTTTTTGTGTGCTCCTTCAGTACCTCCGCTAAGGAGGTTATGTTTTCAACCGGGTTTGTCTGTTTGTTTGTCTGTTTGTTACCTCCACCAAGGAACGGTGTAGGTTGTTTTCATCTGGGTTCGTCTGTTTGACTGTTAGCAAGATAGCTCAAAAAGTTATGGACAGCTTTTGATGAAATTTTCAGGAAATGTTGATAGTGGCACAAGAAACAAATGATTAAATTTCGGTGGTGACCGGGGAGGTAGATTTCGATAAAATTTTTAATAAATATTAATACTGGCACAGTTAATAAATGATTACATTTTGGTAGTGATGGGGGGTGGGGGGGGTGGGGGGGCTGATCAACCTTGGCGCGGAGGTCTGTGCTCTCCAAGTGCTTTTCTAGTATTACACATTAAATGTGACTTCTGTCAGTTTTGAGTATAAACTGAATGCAACCCTGAAGTGACCCACATGTGCAAAAGAGGTCCTGATGTAATACATGACCACGCAGGCACGCACTGTGTTTACAGAAGTAACACTCCTGGGACACAAAATTGTTACGTTTGTCGCACTTCAATGAAGTAAATATAAATAAATGATAAAGATAATGATAAAAGATAAATGCAACCTGGTCGTTCAGACCGAAGTCGCATTGCAAAACATCGGATACATATCGGATTTAGGACCACATATGAAAGGGGCCTGGGTCGGATTTGAAAAAATCAGATTTGTGTTGTTCAAACTGTCTTTAACAGATTGGATACAGGTCAAATATGGGCAAAAAAATTGGATTTGGGCCACTTGCCTGCAGTCTGAACGTAGCCTTAGGCTCATTCATGCAGTAGGTCTTCATGCACAATTCAGATTTTTTGATGGAATCTGATTTTTTTTTTTTTGTGTGTGCTCATTCATAATACACATTAAGTGCGACTTCTATCAGTTTTGGGTATGAACAGAATACAACCCTGAAGTGACCTGCATGCACAAAAGAGGTCCTTACGTAATATGTGACCACGCAAACACACACTGTGTCTACGGAAGTAAGTATGTTTTTCCCACCACTCCTCCTCCTGGGACGTAGAATTGTGATGTTTGTTGCATTTCAATGAAGTGAAGGTCAGATAAATGTGACCTGGCCATTCAGATTGAAGTCACATTGGAAAATATTGGATATGTATCAGACTTAGGACCACATATGAGAGGGGCCTGGGTCAGATTTTTAAAAAAAAATCTGATTTGTGCTGTTTAAACTGTCTTTAACAGATTTGACACAGGTCACATATGGGCAAAAATATCAGATTTGAGCTACATTTGCCTGCAGTCTGAACGTAGCCTTAGAGACAGTTTCTAACCCGATCCTCACTGAAATATGCTCCTCTGTCTTCCAGCTTCTGCAACCGACAAGTAAACACATTCAGACAGCTTCAGACATGTTCTCCAGGCAAGCACACAACCACAGGGAGAAAGTGATATTTAGCCTCTGTACATATTAATATTCATGCCTTTTACTTTGACTTAGACGTTGGGTGATGGTGGAATTTAAAGGCAAAGAGAGAGAGTTAGAGCACAGGTGTCAAACATGCGGCCCGTGGGCCAAAACCGGCTTGCCAAAGGGGTCCAATCTGGCCCGTGGGGTGAATTTGTGACATAAAAGATATTAACAATCAGTGGTGTCAAAATCATTTCAGTTCAGGTTCCACATACAGACCAATATGATTTCAAGTGGGTCAGAAACTGTAGAATATAATGACATAATGAAAACTACAAAATTTCTCTTTGTTTTAGTGTAAAAAAGTAAAATTACATGAAACTGTTTACATTTATAAACTATCCTTTGTACAAAAAAATGTGAATAACCTGAACAAATATGAACAACATGTAATGTCTTAAGACAAGTGCAATTGTACCAATCTTCTGTCTGTTAAAAGGCATTAGAGTACATTTTTCCACTGCAAATCCTTCTGTTTGCTCCAAGTTCTTCACTGTCCTACTCTGGCTTCTTGAGAGCTGCAGACGTGTACAACAGTGTCCTGGAGTGTAGAATAGAATAGAATAGAATAGAATAGAATAGAATAGAATAGAATATATCTTTATTGTCATTGCACTTTGTACAACGAAATTAAAAAGTGCGATCCTAAAAGATACAATCCCTGCCATTAAAAAAAAACCCACATACACAATCACACTCACATAATAAATAGATAAAGAAAGTAAAAACACACAGACACAATCACACTACCATAAAATAGATTAAAAAATAAAAAACACACAGACACAGTCACCTTCAGTTGCACTATCTTTTAGCAGCATTCAGTGCATTAACTGCAGTGGGGTAGAAGCTATTTTTCAGTCTGTTTGTTCTGGCTTTAATGCTTCTATACCGTCTTCCTGATGGCAGCAGCTCAAACAGGCTGTCACCTGGATGAAATTGGTCCTTGATCATGTTTTGAGCCCTTTTGTGACTGCGGGAACTGTGCAGTTCCTCCAGCGTGGGGAGGGTGCAGCCGATGATTTTTTTGGGCTGTATTGATGACCCTCTGGAGGTCCTTCTTCTGGGCCGCTGTGCTGCTGCTGTACCAAACACAGATACAATAGGTCAGTGTAGAAATGCAGCACAACACAGATTCCATCTTCATGCATTTGCACAAACCTGTGCAAATCTAATCTGAGAATTTTGAGTCACAGACTAAAATAGGTTCTAATTCTTGCAGCTCTGATGAATTTTTACTTCACATTTACATTGTTGCATTGAGCTGGTTTGATGACTTTATATTAGATTATCTATATTTGTGTATAAAAATAAGTCTCTTCCATTTACAAATTGAGAACTCTTCCTGGAATTTGACGTCTTGGAACTCATGCAACCTGGTCCAGTAACAACAGCTCGTATTGGCTTGGTGCTGATGTTGATGTTATTTTTGTCCCTTAATTCAATTGGTTGCATTGTGTCAGTCTAATGTGATTGGTAAAATGGATGCCCTTGGACTGTAGAAGGCAGCCAATAAAGGCATTACAGAGTGGCTGAATCAAAGGGAAATCGTCCTGTAATGCAGTTGTAGCTGCTCTGAACTCACATTTGTCATCTGCCATTTGGTATTTGACAAATGCACTGTCAGATAGCCGGGCTGTTTTAGTTGATTCATACTCGGCGTGTCCCATAAGCGGGATGCTTGATGCATGTTTTCATGTTCTGTAATGAGAAAAGATGCTTTGATTGTGCTCTGGAGAAATGTGGTCATGGGAAACAGCTGAGGTCAAACCAACGGGGAGAGAGAGAAGAGTGGAAGAGGCCTGGATTGGACTGGACAGGAAGAGCAAATCCTGAGGGAGAGCAAAGGTTCAGTTTTGTACTTTGTGAACTTGTTCCTTAGATACTTTTCAGATACTTCTGCTCTTCTTCCATACTCTTCATCCTTGTCTGTTGGCTAAATGCACTCAAAGTTGGCTGATCATATTATGTGTATTTAACCCTTTCATGTATACTGGTCACTCCAGTGGACAGCTCTTCTACAGCTGTTCTCTTGTATATTCATGGATTTTGTTGTTCTTTCCGGGTTTTTTTTTTTTTTTTTTTTTTTTTTACACATATCTGTATTAAAGTTTTAAGACACTACATATCTTTTCTGACATGAATTGGTAACATTATGTAGATCTCCCCTGAGCATAAATCCCCAGAATCACAAGCCCTCCCCACAGTTTTCACACAATTTATCAGTAAATACATGTTTCTGTGCGTCAGAAATTAAACATGTGGTGTCCAGCTGAGTAGACATTTTTGCAACTTCATGAAAAATAGGTTCATAAGAAATTTTTTTTTTCATTTTTTTTTTTAATGTATTTTTTATTTTATTTTTATTTATTTTTCAGAAGAAAATTTTCAATCACATTGTGTTTTTTCATGCCTAAAGAGGAACAGTTATTCTACAGCTGTTCTCTTGTATATTCATGGATTTTGTTGTTCTTTTAGTTGGGTTTTTTTTCTGTTTTTCTTTTTTTTTTTTTTTTTTTTTTTTTTTTTTTTTTTTTACATATATCTGTATTAAAGTTTTAAGACACTACATATCTTTTCTGACATGAACTGGTAACATTATGTAGATCTCCCCTGAGCATTAATCCCCAGAATCACAAGCCCTCCCCACAGTTTTCACACAATTTATCGGTAAATACATGTTTCTGTGCATCAGAAATTAAACATGTGGTGTCCAGCTGAGTAGACATTTTTGCAACTCCATGAAAAAAAGGTTCATAAGGAATTTTTTTTCCATCATTATTTTTTAATGTATTTTTTTATTTTATTTTTATTTTATTTTTCAGAAGAAAATTTGCAATCACATTGTGTTTTTTCATGCCTAAAGAGGAATAAAAACACTCAGGAAAAATTTTTGATTAAGGTTCTCATAATTTGTGCATGAAAGGGTTAAGTAAAATTGTTTTGTTGATGTGAAGCTTTCAAACAAACACTACATCAAATTAGTTTTTAGTAAATGCAATCACATTTTAAATATTTTGTATTTTTGCCTTTAATTTGTGGCCCAAAATACAGCTATGCTCAATCTGAAGTTTCTAAAGTTATGGCAAAATTTAACAGAATATTGACTGTTTAAAGGCACAATCAACTATAGTGTTTGTAAAATATTCACTGTAGGCGTTAGGGGTGAGCAATTATTTGGAGTAATATTAAAATATAGTGTGGAATATCTAGTTTTTTAGGTAAACACAGTGACGACATGCATCCAGACTTAAGCGGGGTTCACACATAAGGATTTTCTGTTACAGACCCCACACATGAAGATAAAAAAAACAGGCATTGAACAGTTTTGATCGTACTGTGTGTGGTGCGCTCTGATAATCTCAACACAACACACCACACACATAATGATTCTGCCCCACCACCGATCTAGAATCTATCCTCCGAGCCAGAAATCTTGCGTGATCAAACATGATCTAACAAAAACGAAGAGGAAACATAGCAACAAGTGGAAAACACAACACGCAATATAGAAGAGGACGTATGAGTGGAGGGAGTGATGGTGTTCTTGGGACTATTTTTGATGGAAAAATCCTGAATTTCTGAGGTCCACCGAACTTTATGTTTCAGGTCGGCCATGCTTGTTTTTATTTACTCCTGTTCCCTTGTTCCTCAGTCATCTTGCTTCTTGATTGGCTACATTTCGTTCCAAGTCACAATTCACAGAGTCATGACTCGGGAGTCGTCGACTTTCGTAAATATTGAACAAGTTTAATATTTACGATTGTCGACCCGTTTTGGAGCCGATTACCAGGACAAATTCACTCTTAACACACCTCAGACCACAGGATAATCTTATAAATCATAAAATATTGTGGTGTTTGCTGTCCTTGGTCAGGAAGGTGGAAATTCGGGACAAAAACAGCTGAATTATCTTTATGTGTGTACCCCGCTTTATACAGACTTCACCACAGATCCCATCATCACTTTTATTTTATTATATTGATAAAAACGAAATACAAACATTTTAATTCCCAGCCTTTAGATTCAATATTTTTATATCTATCGAAATTATCACAATATGTTATTTTGTACAGGGTGGGGAAGCAAAATTTACAATGAACATTTAGTTGTTTTTTCTCAGCAGGCACTACGTCAATTGTTTTGAAACCAAACATATATTGATGTCATAATCATACCTAACACTATTATCCATACCTTTCCAGAAACTTTTGCCCATATGAGTAATCAGGAAAGCAAACGTCAAAGAGTGTGTGATTTGCTGAATGCACTCGTCACACCAAAGGAGATTTCAAAAATAGCTGGAGTGTCCATAAAGACTTTTTATAATGTAAAGAAGAGAATAACTATGAGCAAAACTATTACGAGAAAGTCTGGAAGATACTATTAAAGAAGAATGGGAGAAGTTGTCACCCGAATATTTGAGGAACACTTGCGCAAGTTTCAGGAAGCGTGTGAAGGCAGTTATTGAGAAAGAAGGAGGATACATAGAATAAAAACATTTTCTATTATGTAAATTTTCTTGTGGCAAATAAATTCTCATGACTTTCAATAAACTAATTGGTCATACACTGTCTTTCAATCCCTGCCTCAAAATATTGTAAATTTTGCTTCCCCACCTTGTATATTGTTCAGCCTTAATAAGAATGACAAAATAAATAAAACTGAAATAAATCTGAAATTCAACAAAAATAAAGCACTTGGGCTAACCGAACTAAGTGAATGTATGAATAAACTTATGATTTCAGTTGTTGCACACCTTTACTATCCATTCAAAGTAAGAAAAAATGTGAGACAATGCAGTTAAAGTAAATTCCCTCTATGCTTTCTCTCAGATCTGTTTGCGGTATCTTATCTGAGTTTACCTTGTCTTATGGAGCAACATTTAGACCCAGAAAAAGAAACCTGAGCTCTTTCCAAGGTGTGGATCATGCATATTTATACTTTTTTTCTCCCACTTAACTCCCTTCAATGCTCAGTGTTTGTTGATGAACTTGTCTGGAAATGTCCTGTGATCTTTCAGAGCTTTTCAGTCAGCCTTGAAGAAGCGCTTTTACTGGATAAACCCTCAATATCAAGACTGACCTCAGCGCTGTAAAATGACAAGCAGCTGTTTGAGCGTCTGTGTTGTTGTGTTGTTGGATCATCTGGCAAAAAGATGCAGTGAAAGGCCTCGATATTTAGAGCAGCAGATACAGACGGGGTGTGGCCAAAGCACGTTTCATTGACATCCTCATGTTGCACAAGGTTCTGTGTTCAATCCTGTGGTCGAGGCTTTAACACGTTATAAAACATTTTCATGGTAATCACATGGAGCACACTGTTACTGCAACCTTGCTGATTCTGTGATACACTCTAGATGTGGAAACTTGGCATGTTGATCACTTTTTCACCCTTGTGGAGTTTAAAATCAAAGATGTAAATGAGGAAAAACAATCACGATATTAATGTGAAAATGGATTTCTGTCTTTGTACTGTACTTTTGCTTCACTGAAAGTTTCTTTATTTGTGGCATGAAGTATAAAAATGTTCTATTCAGGAAGGTTTGAGTTGATTGATGAAAGTGGAGGACATGATTAGGATGGAATATGCTGGTTTGCAACTTTGCATATCTGCAACATCAGCACTATGTGTATCTAGCACACATTAATGAAATTGCCAATGACAATGACTCTCCATACATGGCTGTGTGAACTTGACACACCAACTATGGATAGCATGTAATTTTTTACGATGAGGTGACACATTGGAAACAGCTGCAGAAGATGCAAACACAAACATAAATACACACACGCACACACCCAGTTAGTCTGATGTATAGTTAGACTGATCTGCACATTTGCTCAGAATCTGGCTACCAGGAGTTTCTCTGGAAAGTTCTTTAAATACTATTCACACCAACACATTTAGCAAACAAGGACGAATGACTGAAGATGTTTAATCTCAAAACATCATTAGTTATTATGCATTTAATCTTATCTTACATTTAATTTTTATATTGTGCACATCAGAATTTATAGTATATTTGTCAACAGAGGTCATAGGTCAAAACATTGGGATTTTTAACCTTGTGTTAAAAGTCTTGCCTTAACTTTAAGTTAGATACATATAACCTCAATTGTTGTGAACCAAAAATATATAATATCTATATTTAATATATACATTTTATTCTGAATTTCTAGATTTTTATATATCGGCATTAGAGTGTTTTATCTACTCATGGTGCTTTTGCATTTAAAGGGAATAGAATAAGGTTATAACTAGAGCCCGACCAATATGGGATTTTTGGAGCCGACGCTGATACCGATATTGGGGGCTAAAAAAAAGCCAATATCCAATATATCGGCTGATATCCGATATTGGCCAACAACCGATATATTGGCCGATATATGAAATAAGAACACTGATCTACACAGGATATAATAATCTTATATCAGATAATTGTGGACAGGTGGATAAACAGTTGCATAAATCTTTGTTTATCTCACAAATATAATTTAAACAACTTTCAAATGCAAACTGTGCAATCACAAAAATAATTAGAGCAAAAAATATTACTTACCACACAATTATGTTTTCACTCACAAATTTTGATGTGTCTGCCTCACGGCACTACAACTTCTTATGTGGACCAAGGACTAAACTGAGCATGTGCAGAGTGAATTAGGTGAGTCCTAAGTTGTTCCTGATTGGAGCAATAGCAAGAGTGACAACTGACCCGTGTTACAACTGTCCCCAGTCTCCCCTACACTATTAACACCCAGGCCTGCTGGCAGAATGAAACTGTGAGGTAGACAGGAAGTGCACGGACATGGGTGTGTGTGTGTGGGGGGTGAATACTTCATAAGACGGGGGGGGGGGGGGGGGTAGCTACGTGATTATGTGATTGTGTGTGGGGGGGTGATAGCGTCATTGTCCAAGCAGGAGTGAAAGTGAAACTAAGTCGCTTTAAAGTTCCTCTAATTCTCTGGGCAGCACACACACACAGGAGCAGTGAGTGACAGAATCTCCATGCAGCAAAAAAAGTTAATATATCGGCTACATCTGCTACATATTGGCCGATGTTGATTAATTGGTGATACGCTATAATTGACCCGATTAATCGGCCGGCTGATTAATCGGTCGGGCTCTAGTTATAACAACAGAAATGACAGTATTATTAAACTTTTCTGGTTACATTTAGGTATTGGACATTCTAAGATTTAGGGAAACATACCAGGACTCAGTATGTTCATGAAGGTTCATAAGGACATGATTTTAAATGGCTCACAGTGTCTTTATTTATATAAGCCAAACCAGGATCTTATTGTAACCCTTAGCAAAATGCTTTTATTGCAAAAATCTAAAAACACAGTCGGGATCTGGACTCCACTCTCTGGTACATTTTGTTTATTTGCTATTCAGTACATAATGAGAGAAGATAAACAGAAAAAAGACTCGAACTTTCAGTGAGAAAATACAACAGTTTAGAAATGAGGTTGTACTTTGTAACTCTTTAATTGTCACAGTTGGGAAATTTGAGGAAAATCTTCTGCATTGAACCCCTCCTATACGATTGCAGAAAAAATTATTAGACCATCAAAAGTCATCAAAAACAATGGTTATACAATCAAGTACTAACTCATGTGTGTATCATGTGACTAAAAAAAGATAGAAAAGAAAACATGGAATGCCTAAAAGCACTGTTTTTGTCAGTACAATGCCATAGATATTGATGTAAGAACTGAAGTGATTTTGGTTATTATCAAGAAAACCATGGAAAATGCCTAGATGTTAGCTCTGAAATTAAACTGTTATGAGGTATTTTTGTTGTTATCATTATATTTATCCAAACAAATGTACCTTTAGTTGTACCAAGCATTAAAATGAACAAGAAATAGAAGAAAACAAGGGTGGTCTAATCATTTTTTTTCGCAACTGTGTACACATCAGAAGCAGTGGGTTGCCACTGAAGTTCCTCATGGACCAATTCAAGATCTATACAAGTACCTTGGTTAAGTGGTGGGAGAATTAACCCTAGCATGCATGATTTAGATCGTAGGGGAAACCAGAGGAAACCCACATAGTATGTAGAGAGTGTGCAGACTCCGGACTGAAAGGCTGTTGTCCAACCACAAATCACACATGGAACCTTGTTGTTGTGGGATATTAGTGCTAACTGCTACACCACGAGCTGCCAAAAACCACTGAATGAAACAGAAACATACTGACATGAAGTCAATTACAACAGACTGATTTACAAATACCCTGTCCACACTGATGCAGATGTATTTTTCTCTACATTTGAGCTTCTTGTCCATGTGTAAATGACGTTTTCAAAGTCAGAATTTTTCAAAACTCCGGTTTGTGCGTGTCAATGTGGAAAGGGGAAACAGAGATTGGAAAATGATGATGTCACACCTCAAATTGTGCATGTCATTTATTGTTTTGCGTCATGAATCTGCACTTGAAACATCAAATCCAGTGTATGACCTGCAGTAGATTGATGTCAGCACGGATACCTTTGGGATACAGACCGGACCAGCAGTATGGACAAATCCACATTATGTAAAGAACACATTTTGACAACCAGAACCAATGCTTTAGAAAACTTCAGTTCGTAATTTAACTTGTCGTTGCTGCTCACCTTCATGTCAGATTAAAGCAGTAGTTCCCAACCTTTTTTAGCTCGTGACCCCATTTTAACATCACAAATTTCTGGTGACCCCAGACATTCAAAACGGAGACATGTTTTAGCTAAAATTAATGTTTTTGATCATGTAATAGTTTGCTATACTATGTTGCAAATAAACGTTAATTTTAGATGACATTTAGACTATATAATGTACTGATTGATGTATTTATTTCAAATATGAATGTCAAAAAAGGAGAAAAATAAACAAACAAAACTTTTAAACATAAGATATACAATACATATTCGAAAAGGAGTGAGAAGAAGCATAACTAATAAACTCCCACCCCTCCACCTTACATAATTAATAACAATAATAAGCTTCCTAGTGTAAACATATCTATACTTATACTTAATGTATATTATTATGGACAGAGGCAGAAAAGCCAGGTGTAGATTACTGCACAAAGGGAGAATTTTATTTTCCTTGGTCAGGATATGTACAGTCAGTCCCGCTTGGATTTACAAGGCTGACAATTTATACTGAACAAACAATAACTCAAACTATGAATTATGAAAGAGCTGCAGCACCTGAAACCAACCACAATGAACATTTGACAGATAAACAGTACCACAGTGCTTCAGTTTCACAACCACAGTTTGTCATCAGTAAGGTTTTTTTTCCTTTTATCAATTACTAGAAATTTCTGGCGACCCCACGGTTGAAAAACACTGGATTAAAGCCTCTGCATCTACTGTGTCCTTATTGTATGCAGTGTGTGCTGTTAAATTTGGAAGAATCAATGGATTGTCGGAGCGTTTGTCCTGTTTTGTAGTTGTTTTTACATTGTGACGTAGACATTTTGTAAAGCAAAAGATTGTGTGGAAGAAAGGAAGAAAATATCTGTTAAGAAAAATAAAAAATAGGAATTATAGAATCAAGCACATGTGGGATACAACAGTATTATAGCTCTGTGGTGTACATGAACCTGATGTCTGTAGGAAAAAGGTTACAACATTTACAGTAAACCACTTTATAAACAAAACCAAATCTAGAGTGAGTAAAAACAGTCGTAATTGTTTAACATAGTGACATTGGCGTTGTGCAGAGGATCAGACCTTGTGTGGGTTAACTGTATAAACTGACTTCAGGAGGTCATTCATTCTCCTAAATGACCTCCATTCCTTCATTGGGTTAAAGTGGAAATGGTGTTAGACTGTGACAGGAGTCCATATACTGTATGAAAGACTCCTCTACCTCTAATCTACATGATGACACACTCATAGATTACACTGATACGATGGTTGAGGGAGTGTGTGTGTGTGTGTGTGTGTGTGTGTATATGTGCATGCACTATAATAGCCCGATGGATCCTTGAGAGTGGTTGGCCGTTTTGTGGTCGACCAACCTGGATGACATTCAGTGGTCGTGTACATCTCTGTGACATCACTTAATGTGATTGGGTGGGGTTGTAGGTGGGGGTGGCTGGGTCACTGCACGTGCTCAGTCACCGCCTCTTTGCCTGACGAGGTTTTTCTCCTCGGCAATGACATGTCACCGCGCACAAGGATGAACGGTAATAAGCTCTGTCATCTCCATAGCACAGCCCTCAATGGAAACACTGTCAACAGCCAGTAATAGTAGCTGACATCTGAGGAGCTCAGATAAATACAGCAATACATCATCATCGTGTTCATCGATAGAAACTGGTTTTTCATTGAACAGCTCGGGAACAAACCAAGTTAATTCAGATGCTTTTAGTTCTGAGGTTTGCAATTTATGCAGCTGTCACGAAAACCCCTAAATTTTAGACGTCCATTTTTTGTTTTCTGGATACTTAATATCAACCGACATTTCTATCAAGAAAGACGTAAAGTAGAATTGAAGAAGACAGGGATGAAATGTGCAGAGGTTGTTTAGTAAAACGTCATGAATAACAGATTCTGGTGCTGAGACCCTGGCTGGTAGATCACCATGACCATATGTAGTAGGAGTTATGAACAAAACTGTCTTAACTGAAACACTGATGGTGGTGATGGGGATAGATGGAACTGATACCTTAAGACACAGGTGTCAAACATGCGGCCTGGGGGCCAAATCTGGCCTGCCAAAGGTTCTATTCCGGCCCGTGGGATGAAAGTGCAAAAATTAACCTGAACAGTCAAGGTTGTCAAAATCTTTTTGGTTCAGGTTCCACATACAGACCAATGTGATCTGCAGTAAAAATAACAACACAATAAACCCATAATTAATGACAACTACAAAGTTTCTTTGTGAAAAAATGTGGAAAAAATTAAGTGAAAATAATAACATTAAGCTGTGAAAATATTAAAATTTACAAAGCTATTCTTTCACAATAAAATACAAATAAATACATAAATAAAAACAAAGATGAACAACCTAAAATGTGCAATTTTAACAATATTCTGCCTGTTACTAAATGTTTTGTGCATTTATGGATCCACTGTGATCTGTAGTTGTGTCAATAATAAGTGATGTAATATTATAGACATTGTTCAAATTTTAGTTCCAAACGCCAAAATTTTAACAATATTCGGCCTCTTACCAAATGTTTATGTAACGTTGTGTGTAATGTACATGTATAAATAATAAGTCAAGGCATAATATTGTTAAAATTGCACTAATTTTTAACACAGAACCATTGTTTTTATTACAGAAAAGAGCAATAAGAATCATGTATAATGTTAATTTCAGGGAACATACAAATGAGTTGTTTATTAAATCAGGATTGTTTAAGTTTAAAGAGTTGGTTGAATTAAGGACATTGCTGATTGTGTTTAGAGCAAGAAACGGACTTTTGCCTGCAAACTTGCAGAGATTTTTTGTTTTAGTATCACAGGATGAAGAACATAGAAGGAGGTTTAATTTTAAACAGCAAAGGGTTTGGACTAATGTGAAGAAAATGTGTATTTCTGTTGTGGGTGTCAGAATGTGGAATTCTTTGGCAGTGGAAGAGAAGAGCTGTACAAATATTTTTCAGTTTAAGAGGTTGTATAGGGAAAGAATAGAGAAGCTTTATAAAAGCATGTAATGACATAATTCAACTTATGGATGTTGGATATATATTATTTGCATTGACTATCAGGTAAACTGTTTACTGTAATAATTGTAATGGCAACATATCTGATGTAAGCAGATGTTTCAAGAAAGGGGCAGGTATTAAAAGTTTTCTTCATCCTGCTCCTTTCCAGTCATTTAGATCGGAATGAATGATTAAAAAAAAAAAATTCTAATGAAATTTCTGTTTTTTCATGTTTTTCACATCTTTTTTGTAAAATGTAAATATTTTCATAATTTAATTGGGTTTTTTTGTACTAAAACAAAAAGAAAAACTTGGATTTGTCATTATTTATAGGTTATTAAGTGATTATTTTACTGGTCTGGCCCGCTTGAGTTCAAATTGGGCTGAATATGGCCCCTGAACCAAGATGACTTTGACACCCCTGCCTTAAGAGACTTAGTTAGGCCCTCCCCCTTACCCCTACCCCTTGGCTCTTGCACTTGGCACTGTAGTTGCAAGGGCTAGGGGTTGAAACATTCCCCTATGAAATGAGACAACCCTTTGAGACATCACATCATCAGCGGTCATCGATGTCGCTATAAACAGATGCGACAACTTTGCTTCCAAAATAATTCCCCATGCTGTCAGCAGCTCTTAACTGTCTCTGTTGCATGGGCTTTGTGCATCTTTTTGCGGCTATCAATAGCAAACCACAGAAGTGCGATCTATAATACTGGAACGGCATTAAACAGTCGATCAAATGATTAAGTTGTTTACAAAAATGCATACATTTGTGTGTTTCTTTCATCGCACTGCTCCACTTTTTTGCTGTTTACCTCCATCTTGCCAGTAGGGGTTCTGCAATATATCGCAATATTTCATTTCATGATACTATTTTGACATTTTTAGGTATTTATTCAAATGCAGATATGGTAGAGGTTCATTTTTGTTTTTCTTTATTGTTTATATCGTATTTATTCTTATTTATTCTTATTTAACACTGTTTTATTAAATAATGGTTATTTGAAGCCTCCTAAAAGCCCTTTTTACTGTCTGAGAGAGGCAGATGTTAGTTCCTTTGCTGGGATTGCACAAAAATAATGTTATGATGTTAGTTATGAACAAATAGAAAATGAACATTTGAGCAGGATCTTCAACTGTAATGTCTGTAAAACATAATTTAAGTTTTAACAGAGGGAAATTTTGTGATATAGCATTAGAGCCTGTTGTGATCAAATAAAAATGTGTTTAGTATTTGTGCATATTTCTGGTGTAATTTATCCCTTTCATACAAAGTGGTCACTACAGTGGATAGCTTTTTTTTTTTTTTTTTTTTTTTTTTTTTTTTAAATTAATTAATTAATTTTAATTTTTAATTTTATTTATTTTATTTTCTATAAAAAATTAAAAAAAAAAATCTAAAAAAGTGGACAGTTATTCTACAGCTGTTCTCCTGTATATTCATGGGTTTGTTGTTTTAGTTCCACATCAGCCAAAAAAGTGGACGCTTATGCACCATCCCATAATACACTGCAATTCTTACCATTACTGTAACTTTGCTGTTCTTGATAAACCTGATCTGCACTAACATGTTTGAGTGTAAATTGGTTGCTTGTTATTGTTATTAGGCTGCAATTAGTTGTTTTTGGTTTTTTTTGCATATCTCCATGAAGTGAGTACTGACTAGTATTAGAGTATGTTAAAATGTGAGAAAACATCAGATTAGCAGCATTAAAAATGTTTTTATTTCATAGTTTTCACACAGTATATCAGTAAATATATATTTCTTTGCTTCAAAAATTAAACACATGGTGTCCAGCTGAGTGGAACTCAGAAAAAAAAAAAAAAAGGTTCATAAGAAAATTTTCAATCACATTGTTTTCTTCAAGCCTAAAGAGGAATAAAAACACTCAGGAAAAAAAAAAAAATCTTGATTAAGGTTCTCATAATTCATGCATGAAAGGGTTAATTCTTCCAGGAAATAAACAAGAGTCCTCCCCCTTAGCCCTTCCCCTCTGATTTATCAGGAATTGAGACACCCCTACCCCTTCACGTGAACGTGCAAAATGGAGGGGTCAGGGGGAGGGTCCGAAGGGTGAATTGGGATTGGGTTTTAAACTGTGATTAGAAAGTAGAAGTGGGTGGTGAAGAGATGGAAGATGGTTGCAAAACAGCCATGAAACAGACAGAGTTCGTCAGGTCAAGAGTTCGACTTGTATGTAATTGGCTGACATGGAGTTTGTGAGATTGTGATTGGATAATGACAGGAATAAAGTTTTGCAAAGTTTCATTTGTGGATCATCTAGAGCCCCTGTAGTAGTAGTGGTAGTAGTAGTAGTAGTAGTTTATTTCGAGCACATAGAATCATCAGATAACAAAGAATCATACAACATGGTCAAAACAAACAAATAAATAAATAAACATTTTTTGTGCTTGAAAAGGAGTGGGAAGAAGTTTAACTTATTGACTCCCACCCCCTTTTTACAGACTAATAATCAAACTAGAAGCACTCGGAGAGCGCAGACCTCCACCAAGGCTGATCAGTGGCCCCCCCCGTGGGCCCCCCCACCCCCGATCGCCACCAAAATTTAATCATTTCTTCCTTATCCTATTTCCAACAAACCCTGAAAATTTCATCCAAATCTGTCCATAACTTTTTGAGTTATGTTGCACACTAACGGACAGACAAACAAACAAACAAACAAACAGACAAACAAACAAACAAACCCTGGCAAAAACATAACCTCCTTGGCGGAGGTAACTAGATCCACTTCCTTTGCTTTGTTAACACACATTTTCCTCTGTATATTTTTTACAATAACACAAAACATCCATAAAAACCATTCATATACACTTTTTTTAGTCACCTCATATACAGATTTGCAATAATCAACCGTTTTTAATATAAACTAGAAGCACTCGGAGAGCGCAGACCTCCGCCAAGGCTGATCAGTGGCTCCCCCCATGGGCCCCCCCACCCCCGATCACCACCAAAATTTAATCATTTCTTCCTTATCCCATTTCCAACAAACCCTGAAAATTTCATCCAAATCTGTCCTTAACTTTTTGAGTTATGTTGCACACTAACGGACAGACAAACAAACAAACAAACAAACAAACCCTGGCAAAAACATAACCTCCTTGGCGGAGGTAACTATAATATTTATATGCACTTTAAATATTTACTCCAAATACAATGATCAATAAATATGATAATATCTTCTTATCATGATAACCAATTAGCTATAATATCTTATTTTATGCATACTTCTATAATGTTCTATATTTTGTTATTATAGTGGATTTATACATCCTTTTAAATGCGCAGATTGAAGAAGACATTTTTAAGTTTTGCTCCAGATTATTCTACAGATGTACCCCTCTGACAGAGATACACTGGCTTTGTATGTTTGTTCTACACTTAATTTTCTTGTAGATTTCAGTTCCCCTTAAATGATAATTACTTTGCCTGTAGGTCACTTATAGGTAAACCATGGTTCTTCATGGAGTGCCATTGGTGATTGTAGGTTGTGGATGTTTATCTTAGGCTCAGCATCTCAGCTTGTTCAGTTTCACACCGTTATGAATTTGTCCACATTCTTTAAGTTTTTTTCATCTTTTTTGATGTAACATTATTTTTAATCGTTTTGAATGACATTCTCACATATTTGTGGACAAATTGGCGATCCTTTCATCTTATATCTTTCTTCCTGGATACTGTTTTTATTTTTGCCAAATTAAGATCATAATCACCTGAAATCAGCTGTTTGAATCAAATCATTTAACAAGTGTTTACCTCAAGTCCCAATTTTTTTGAGCAGACAGTACATTAAGTATCAGGTCTTAATAGTGTCTGCACTGAAACTAAAACTGAGATGAATTTAAACATTTTACGGCTCCAGCTATTTCTGATTTGAGGTTCGCATTGTTGTTGCACAAAATGCTCCTGATCATTGTGATATGTTCAATGAAATTAAGGAATGAAGGAAAGTGAGTGTGTGAGATAATTTCAATTTTGTTTTTAAGGATTTTAGTCATTTGGTGTATGTTTTTTTTTTTAGTAGCATATATGTAACATACTGTAGACAGTTTTCTTTCAAACTCATGACACTACCACACTTTTTCTAAACAGAGCCAGATTTCACTCCACAGATTTCTCCTACCTCCTCTGTAGATTCTCTCCAGGATTTATCTCTACTCTACATGTCAATGTTATAATTTATACATTTTATCACCTTGTGTTTATATCCGGTGTGTGTTGCCTCAGTTACAGCCTGTCACTGCCATGATTTGCTGGAGTAATCAGCAGGGGTGTTGAAGTGAAATCAGTACATACAGTATCCAGTACATGCTGAATGGTCTGTTTAATGTTCCACGATAAGGTGTTCGACTCTTAGTCTCAGTATCACTTTTATATTGAGACTCATCACCCAGAGGTGTAGGAGACAGTAGACATTAGACTGATATAGACTTATCTGTAAAACAGCCTTTGAATGAAAAGCACATGGTTTTACAGAAGCACAAACAGCAAAAGGAAGATGTAATAATATGGTGCAATAGAAAGGAAAACCTTTTTCAAATTCAGTGGAAATAACCAATCTACTTATCTTATTTGTTTTTAAAATATCAGTTAAGGACACTATAGATGTGATGGAAGTAGTCTGGGTTGTTACACAAAAACAAACAGAACATCAGCCAGTGAGAGCGGAGCATCACAGAACATCAGCCAATGAGAGCACAGCATCACAGAACATCAGCCAATGAGAGAGCAGTGTCAAAGAACGCCTGCCAATGAGGGCGCAGCGTCACAGAACGTCAGCCAATGAGGGCGCAGCGTCATAGAACGTCAGCCAATGAGAGAGCAGTGTCAAAGAACGCCAGCCAATGAGGGCGCAGCGTCACAGAACGTCAGCCAATGAGAGAGTAGCGTCACAGAATGCCAGCCAATGAGAGAGCAGCATCAGAGAACGCAAGCCAATGAGAGAGCAGCGTCACAGAACGCCAGCCAATGAGAGAGCAGTGTCAGAGAACGCAAGCCAATGAGAGAGCAGCGTCAGAGAAGGCAAGCCAATGAGAGAGCAGCGTCACAGAACGCCAGCCAATGAGAGAGCAGCGTCACAGAATGCCAGCAAATGAGAGAGCAGCATCATGGAATGTCAGCCAATGAGAGCGCAGCGTGAAAGAACGCCAGCTAGTGAGAGCGCAGTGTTGTCAATAACGCGTTTATTACACATTTATAACACGTTTATAACACGTTGACGACGTGTCACAGAACGCCAGCCAGTGAGAGCGCAGCGTTGTTAATAACGCGTTTATTACACGTTTATAACACGTTGACGAGGCGTCACAGAACGCAAGCGAGTGAGAGCACAGCGTTGTCAATAATGCGTTTATTACACGTTTATAACACGTTGACGACGCGTCAAAGAACGCCAGCTAGTGAGAGCGCAGCGTTGTCAATAACGCGTTTATTACACGTTTATAACACGTTGACGACGCGTCACAGAACGCCAGCCAGTGAGAGCGCAGCGTTGTCAATAACACGTTTATTACACGTTTATAACACGTTGACGAGGCGTCACAGAACGCAAGCGAGTGAGAGCACAGCGTTGTCAATAATGCGTTTATTACACGTTTATAACACGTTGACGACGCGTCAAAGAACGCCAGCTAGTGAGAGCGCAGCGTTGTCAATAACGCGTTTATTACATGTTTATAACACGTTGATGGCGCGTCAAAGAACGCCAGCCAGTGAGAGCGCAGCGTTGTCAATAACGTGTTTATTACGCGTTTATTATACGTTTAAAACACGTTCACGACGTGTCAAAGAACGCCAGCCAGTGCAGCGTTGTCAATAACGCGTTTATTACATGTTTATAACACGTTGACGACGTGTCACAGAACGCCAGCCAGTGAGAGCGCAGCGTTGTCAATAACGCGTTTATTACACGTTTATAACACATTGATGAGGCGTCACAGAACGCAAGCGAGTGAGAGCACAGCGTTGTCAATAACACGTTTATTACACGTTTTTAACACGATAACGACGCGTAACAGAATGCCAGCCAGTGAGAGCGCATTGTCAATAACGTGTTTATTACACGTTTATAACACGTTGACGGCGCGTCACAGAACGCCAGCCAGTGAGAGCGCAGCGTTGTCAATAACGCGTTTATTACGCGTTTCTTATACGTTTATAACACGTTCACGACGCGACAAAGAACGCCAGCCAGTGAGAGCGCAGCGTTGTCGATAACGTTTTTATAACACGTTGACGGCGCGTCAAAGAACGCCAGCCAGTGAGAGCGCAGCGTTGTCAATAACACGTTTATTACACGTTTATAACACGTTGACGAGGCGTCACAGAACGCAAGCGAGTGAGAGCGCAGCGTTGTCAATAACGCGTTTATTACACGTTTATAACACGTTGACGACGCGTCACAGAACGCCAGCTAGTGAGAGCACAGCGTTGTCAATAACGCGTTTATTACATGTTTATAACACGTTGACGACGTGTCACAGAACGCCAGCCAGTGAGAGCGCAGCGTTGTCAATAACGCGTTTATTACACGTTTATAACACGTTGACGACGCGTCACAGAACGCCAGCTAGTGAGAGCACAGCGTTGTCAATAACGCGTTTATTACATGTTTATAACACGTTGACGGCGCGTCAAAGAACGCCAGCCAGTGAGAGCGCAGCGTTGTCAGTAACGTGTTTATTACGCGTTTATTATACGTTTAAAACACGTTCACGACGTGTCAAAGAACGCCAGCCAGTGCAGCGTTGTCAATAACGCGTTTATTACATGTTTATAACACGTTGATGACGTGTCACAGAACGCCAGCCAGTGAGAGCGCAGCGTTGTCAATAACGCGTTTATTACACGTTTATAACACATTGATGAGGCGTCACAGAACGCAAGCGAGTGAGAGCACAGCGTTGTCAATAATGCGTTTATTACACGTTTATAACACGTTGACGACGTGTCAAAGAACGCCAGCCAGTGCAGCGTTGTCAATAACACGTTTATTACACGTTTATAACACGTTGACGACGCGTCACAGAACGCCAGCTAGTGAGAGCACAGCGTTGTCAATAACGCGTTTATTACATGTTTATAACACGTTGACGGTGCGTCAAAGAACGCCAGCCAGTGAGAGCGCAGCGTTGTCAATAACGCGTTTATTACACGTTTATAACACATTGATGAGGCGTCACAGAACGCAAGCGAGTGAGAGCACAGCGTTGTCAATAACGCGTTTATTACACGTTTTTAACACGATAACGACGCGTAACAGAATGCCAGCCAGTGAGAGCGCATTGTTAATAACGTGTTTATTACACGTTTATAACACATTGACGGCGCGTCACAGAACGCCAGCCAGTGAGAGCGCAGCGTTGTCAATAACGCGTTTATTACGCGTTTCTTATACGTTTATAACACGTTCACGACGCGTCAAAGAACGCCAGCCAGTGAGAGCGCAGCGTTGTCGATAACGTTTTTATAACACGTTGACGGCGCGTCAAAGAACGCCAGCCAGTGAGAGCGCAGCGTTTTCAATAACACGTTTATTACACGTTTATAACACGTTGACGAGGCGTCACAGAACGCAAGTGAGTGAGAGCGCAGCGTTGTCAATAATGCGTTTATTACACGTTTATAACACGTTGACGACACGTCAAAGAACGCCAGCTAGTGAGAGCGCAGCGTTGTCAATAACGCGTTTATTACACGTTTATAACACGTTGACGACGCGTCACAGAACGCCAGCTAGTGAGAGCACAGCGTTGTCAATAACGCGTTTATTACATGTTTATAACACGTTGACGACGTGTCACAGAACGCCAGCCAGTGAGAGCGCAGCGTTGTCAATAACACGTTTATTACACGTTTATAACACGTTGACGACGCGTCACAGAACGCCAGCTAGTGAGAGCACAGCGTTGTCAATAACGCGTTTATTACACGTTTATAACACGTTGAGGACGCGTCACAGAACACCAGCCAGTGAGAGCACAGCGTTGTCAATAACGCGTTTATTACACGTTTATAACACGTTGACAACGCGTCACAGAACGCCAGCCAGTGAGAGCGCAGCGTTGTCAATAACGCGTTTATTACACGTTTATAACACGTTGACAACGCGTCACAGAACGCCAGCCAGTGAGAGCGCAGCGTTGTCAATAACGCGTTTATTACGCGTTTATAACACGTTGACAACGCGTCAAAGAACGCCAGCTAGTGAGAGCGCAGCGTTGTCAATAACGCGTTTATTACACGTTTATAACACGTTGACGACGCGTCACAGAACGCCAGCCAGTGAGAGCGCAGTGTTTTCAATAACGCATTTATTACACGTTTATAACACGTTGACGACGTGTCACAGAACGCCAGCCAGTGAGAGCGCAGCATTGTCAAGAACGCGTTTATTACACGTTTATAACACGTTTAAAACACGTTGACGACGCGTCACAGAACGCCAGCCAGTGAGAGCGCAGCGTTGTCAAGAACGCGTTTATTACACATTTAATACACGTTTATAACACGTTTATAACACGTTGACGACGTGTCACAGAACGCCAGCCAGTGAGAGCGCAGCGTTTTCAATAACGCGTTTATTACACGTTTATAACACGTTTATAACACGTTGACGGCACGTCACAGAACGCCAGCCAGTGAGAGCGCAGCGTTTTCAGTAACGCGTTTATTACATGTTTATAACACGTTGACGACGCGTCACAGAACGCCAGCCAGTGAGAGCGCAGCGTTGTCAAGAACGCGTTTATTACACGTTTATTACACGTTTATAACACGTTGATGACGCGTCACAGAATGCCAGCCAGTGAGAGCGCAGCGTTTTCAATAACGCGTTTATTACACGTTTATAACACGTTGACGACGCGTCACAGAACGCCAGCCAGTGAGAGCGCAGCGTTGTCAAGAACGCGTTTATTACACGTTTAATACACGTTTATAACACGTTTATAACACGTTGACGACGCGTCACAGAACGCCAGCCAGTGAGAGCGCAGCGTTTTCAATAACGCGTTTATTACACGTTTATAACACGTTTATAACACGTTGACGGCACGTCACAGAACGCCAGCCAGTGAGAGCGCAGCATTGTCAATAACGCGTTTATTACACGTTTATAACACGTTGACGACGCGTCACAGAACGCCAGCCAGTGAGAGCGCAGCGTTTTCAGTAACGCGTTTATTACACGTTTATAACACGTTGACGACGCGTCACAGAACGCCAGCCAGTGAGAGCGCAGCGTTGTCAAGAACGCATTTATTACACGTTTATTACACGTTTATAACACGTTGACGACGCGTCACAGAACTTCAGCCAGTGAGAGCGCAGCATTGTCAAGAACGCGTTTATTACATGTTTATAACACGTTGACGACACGTCACAGAACGCCAGCCAGTGAGAGCGCAGCGTTTTCAAGAACGCGTTTATTACACGTTTATAACACGTTGACGACGCGTCACAGAACGCCAGCCAGTGAGAGCGCAGCGTTGTCAAGAACGCGTTTATTACACGTTTATTACACGTTTATAACACGTTGATGACGCGTCACAGAACGCCAGCCAGTGAGAGCGCAGCGTTTTCAATAACGCGTTTATTACACGTTTATAACACGTTGACGACGCGTCACAGAACGCCAGCCAGTGAGAGCGCAGCGTTGTCAAGAACGCGTTTATTACACATTTAATACACGTTTATAACACGTTTATAACACGTTGACGACGCGTCACAGAACGCCAGCCAGTGAGAGCGCAGCGTTTTCAATAACGCGTTTATTACACGTTTATAACACGTTTATAACACGTTGACGGCACGTCACAGAACGCCAGCCAGTGAGAGCGCAGCGTTTTCAGTAACGCGTTTATTACACGTTTATAACACGTTGACGACGCGTCACAGAACGCCAGCCAGTGAGAGCGCAGCGTTGTCAAGAACGCGTTTATTACACGTTTATTACACGTTTATAACACGTTGATGACGCGTCACAGAATGCCAGCCAGTGAGAGCGCAGCGTTTTCAATAACGCGTTTATTACACGTTTATAACACGTTGACGACGCGTCACAGAACGCCAGCCAGTGAGAGCGCAGCGTTGTCAAGAACGCGTTTATTACACGTTTAATACACGTTTATAACACGTTGATGACGCGTCACAGAACGCCAGCCAGTGAGACCACAGCGTTTTCAATAACGCGTTTATTACACGTTTATAACACGTTTATAACACGTTGATGACGCATCACAGAACGCCAGCCAGTGAGAGCGCAGCGTTGTCAATAACGCGTTTATTACGCGTTTATAACACGTTTATAACACGTTGACGACACGTCACAGAACGCCAGCCAGTGAGAGCGCAGCATTGTCAATAACACGTTTATTACACGTTTATAACACGTTGACGACGCGTCACAGAACGCCAGCCAGTGAGAGCGCAGCGTTTTCAATAACGCGTTTATTACACGTTTATAACACGTTTATAACACGTTGACGACACGTCACAGAACGCCAGCCAGTGAGAGTGCAGCGTTGTCAAGAACGTGTTTATTACACGTTTATAACACGTTGACGACGCGTCACAGAACGCCAGCCAGTGAGAGCGCAGCGTTGTCAATAACGCGTTTATTACGCGTTTATAACACGTTTATAACACGTTGACGACACGTCACAGAACGCCAGCCAGTGAGAGCGCAGCATTGTCAATAACACGTTTATTACACGTTTATAACACGTTGACGACGCGTCACAGAACGCCAGCCAGTGAGAGCGCAGCGTTTTCAATAACGCGTTTATTACACGTTTATAACACGTTTATAACACGTTGACGACACGTCACAGAACGCCAGCCAGTGAGAGCGCAGCGTTTTCAATAACGCGTTTATTACACGTTTATAACACGTTGACGACACGTCACAGAACGCCAGCCAGTGAGAGCGCAGCGTTGTCAAGAACGCGTTTATTACACGTTTAATACACGTTTATAACACGTTTATAACACGTTGACGACGCGTCACAGAACGCCAGCCAGTGAGAGCGCAGCGTTTTCAATAACGCGTTTATTACACGTTTATAACACGTTTATAACACGTTGACGACGCGTCACAGAACGCCAGCCAGTGAGAGCGCAGCGTTGTCAATAACGCGTTTATTACGCGTTTATAACACGTTTATAACACGTTGACGACACGTCACAGAACGCCAGCCAGTGAGAGCGCAGCATTGTCAATAACACGTTTATTACACGTTTATAACACGTTGACGACGCGTCACAGAACGCCAGCCAGTGAGAGCGCAGCGTTTTCAATAACGCGTTTATTACACGTTTATAACACGTTTATAACACGTTGACGACACGTCACAGAACGCCAGCCAGTGAGAGCGCAGCGTTGTCAAGAACGTGTTTATTACACGTTTATAACACGTTGACGACGCGTCACAGAACGCCAGCCAGTGAGAGCGCAGCGTTTTCAATAACGCGTTTATTACACGTTTATAACATGTTGACGACGCGTCACAGAACGCCAGCCAGTGAGAGCGCAGCGTTTTCAATAACGCGTTTATTACACGTTTATAACACGTTTATAACACGTTGACGACACGTCACAGAACGCCAGCCAGTGAGAGCACAGCGTTTTCAATAACGCGTTTATTACACGTTTATAACACGTTGACGACACGTCACAGAACGCCAGCCAGTGAGAGCGCAGCGTTGTCAAGAACGCGTTTATTACACGTTTAATACACGTTTATAACACGTTTATAACACGTTGACGACGCGTCACAGAACGCCAGCCAGTGAGAGCGCAGCGTTTTCAATAACGCGTTTATTACACGTTTATAACACGTTTATAACACGTTGACGACGCGTCACAGAACGCCAGCCAGTGAGAGCGCAGCGTTGTCAATAACGCGTTTATTACGCGTTTATAACACGTTTATAACACGTTGACGACACGTCACAGAACGCCAGCCAGTGAGAGCGCAGCATTGTCAATAACACGTTTATTACACGTTTATAACATGTTGACGACGCGTCACAGAACGCCAGCCAGTGAGAGCGCAGCGTTTTCAATAACGCGTTTATTACACGTTTATAACACATTTATAACACGTTGACGACACGTCACAGAACGCCAGCCAGTGAGAGCGCAGCGTTGTCAAGAACGTGTTTATTACACGTTTATAACACGTTGACGACGCGTCACAGATCGCCAGCCAGTGAGAACACAGTGTCACAGCTCGTCAGCCAATGAAAAACACTGTCAATAATTCAGCTGGTTCTTATTTTTTCTTCATCTTGTGCTGTTACACAGTTATAACAAACCTTTCTTGTAATAAATAACTTACACGTACAACTTTGGTACTGTTTCTTCTTTTGATGTTTCCTTTGTTGATTTTCCACAGTGTGATACCATCAGTTTTACAGTTTTTTCATTGGCTTTTGTGGTTTCACCACTCATCAGATTCTTTCTTTATTTTTTAGGTTTCCCGTGAAGAGGAGGTGAAAGTGTGGGTGGGACTTTTTTACCACGTGTTCACACACCTGTGGTTGTTTGTGTCACCATGAAGCACCAGTCCATCTCCCGATGGCTGAGTCAGCTGGGACTGCCGCAGTACTGCACAGCACTGGAGCAGGAGTACGACGGCGTAGAGGTAACACACACAGCACGGAAACATAGAAGCCATACACTCATATGTTTTGGTGTGTTTAAATTTTTTCCTAGGGGGTCAGTCTCAAGTGGCCACAAAATTAGGTGCCAGATATATTAAGTAACTGCATATATTGTCCACTTTTACTCAGATTTAAGGAGTTCAAGTCCAGGGATTTACCTGAAATAGAACATCTGTCCGTCCGTCCATCCATCCATACATACATACATAATAGATACATACATGCATACATACATACATACATACATACAGGGGTTGGACAAAATAATGGAAACACCTAACATTGTGGCATCATAGAAGCTGTTTCCATTATTTTGTCCAACCCCTTTATATCCATCCATCCATATGTACATAATAGATACATACATCCATACATACCAGCGGCGGCTGCTTGTTTTTCAGACAGGGGAAGCTCATTGTCGGCTTACATAAAAAAAAAAATAAAATAAAATAAAAATAAAATTTCAAGTTATTTACACATATATTCGGCCCTCCGTTCCTTCTTAAGAAAATGGTCAGTGACCTTATCGTACCAAGTACGTGTCTTTTCCAGGGACTGGACCAGTGTCCTCTCAATGACCAGCAGAGCTGGGCTGCTTAGATTGCCTTGGCCCATTGTGTTGTGGGTGTAAGACTTCAGCCTTTATAAACTAGAGATGCTCCTTTCACTCTGACCTAGCCGACAGTTTGATTGGTTTAACTATCTACAAAACAATATTAAACTCAAACAAGAAATGATTAAATTATGTCACTGAAACAAGAAAACGCTGAAATTATGTTAAATTGAAACAAGGAAGTACAATGAGTGTGTTTTATTTACAGTGCAAGAAATGAACGAGTAATTTCGTAGTGGTTTCTCTCTCTTAATTTCACAGCAGAATGTGCGACGGTATTAAACTGAACTGTGTCAGTGAAGGAGGAGATCTGAAAACAGCTGTCTATCAAACAGGATTCAGCCTTTCGACTGATCCTCCAATCAGCATGTGGGATTCTGGCGTCCAGCCCGGCCGAGCTTCGCCCACAGCCCCATTCACCCTCAGAGATGCCCGGTGTCCGGGGGCGGGACAACATCATGGCATTTATCCAATTACCGTCCAGTTTTGAGACAATGAAAAAAACTGTTCCACTCAGTCCCATTGAAGCCCAGAGACGCCTGCAGTCTACGGACAAATGCACTGAGCAGAGATGTATGAGAAAACAGCGCAACGGGAATGTATGAGAAGTGACCAACATCGCGTCTGTTGATTTGTGATAAAGCTGATTCTGAACGAACTCATCTTTGAGATGAACGTGCACATTTGTAGTCAATGAAATGTCAACACAACTGAACATATTTAACCATTTAATTTTTGTAATTTTAGGGGAAGCCGGGCCTCCCTTGCAGTCTGTGAGAAATCGCCTCTGATACATACAAATAAATTGCACTTTTTAGGGAAAATCTGATGGGTTTAGTACTTTTCCTTTACTCATCTTTTCTGCAGCATTGGAAGTAAATGGAACAAAATGGAACAAAAGGTCTTTAAAGTTTATGCAAACAATATCCACAGTTATCACAACTATTTCCCCTCTGTGTATAAAAGCAGTTTAGAACAAACCTTGTTACTTTATGCTGCATTATTTGGACAGTATTACACTGCAGGCAGCAGTATATTGCTATAATAATTGCAAAAAAAGGCGATTAACAAAGGAAGGTAGAGAAACCATTATAATCTTTAAAAGTGTTTTCTTCTCCTTCAGGATCCTAAAACTTGAGGTGAAACTTTAGATCGGTGTGTCTGGTAAAATTCTGTAACTGCACATCCCTATTCTAAACTATCCTAATTTTCAGTTCCAACCAACATTTCTCAGACTTTGAATCAATTCTCATGACAACAACTGTACTTTTAAAGATCCTTCACAATGTAAAGAGGAGGGTTTTTTTCTGTTCTGGTAAGCCCAAATGGAAGAGTAGTCATGCATGCCAGTGTTTCCCACATTAGTCTGAAAAAAAACCCCGAAACAAAACAGCCCAATAAAACTTCATCATGGTCCAATTAGACAGAATGGACAGTGATGTGAAGCCTCTTTAACATCAGGCCATTAACCAAGCACATTCTGAACCTTCCGCAGCCATTGGCTAAGAGACTTGATTGATTGCCCAATAAGACATGAAATATGCCATTACCTCCTGCTAATGTTTACCCAGAATGCATTTGTGTTAATGAAGGCATAATGAGCAGAGCTTAGGTAAAAGTGGCAGGGACGGAGAGAGTGACATAGAAGAAGAACAAGGAGAGACAAGGACAAGTAATGCATGTTAATTTCAATGAATCCTCATGGACTTTTACATGCGTGTTACTGTATCTAAACCGAACACTTAAATTAATTTTAGAACTTAAATCTGCGCAGATCAAACAAATGCCTCTGTGGTTTTCAGACAGTGAAGTAAATGCTCAAACAGCTCTCTGAAGTACGAAGCTGATAAATAAAGCTGCTCTAAAGAAACTCCCTGATTTTTTTTTGTCTAGCACAATGCATGAAAGATAAGCTCAGCATAGCACTGCCCAAGTGTTTTTTTCTATGCGTACTATAGCAACTTATCCGTGTGACTGCATCTGAGGCATTCAAGGTGATGGTTAACACAACAGTCACTGGCAAAATCAACTCTAAAATCTGCCTGTTATTATATGCATATTAAATGAACAGTTGTTTGTGTTTCTTTTAAGGCTCTACACATATTTCCTGTATTTTCTTGTTTTTTCAGAGTAAAACAGAATCATAAATAAATATATATGCTTATTTCAACCCTGCAGAAACAACAAAGCTAAAGGCGGCCTAAGACTTATGCACATTAATGTACACTGAAGCCAGTCCTGGGTTAGAAACTAAATAGCTTCCATACCTGTCGCATGTTTCAAAACAAACTTTTCTGCTGGGAAAATTTCCTCAAATACTTTCTGTCCAAAGGAGAATTGCAAAATGTAAGACCCAGTGTCACTAAGTTTATACTGTATCTGGATGATTTTCTTTTGTGAAATAAAAAGATATTTAAAAAAACAAACAAAAAAAATCTATCTTTGTTTTTTACATTCTACGTAACGCTGCTCCTTTTCCACAAACATCCACCGCTCAAATAACCAGAGGAACTATAAGAGAAGACCGTAGTATTCCGAGAAGAAGAGCTGCTTTTAGCCAATCTGATTTTTCAATAAAAACATCCAGAGAATGGAATTTACTACCAGTACCCCCGAGAGAAATAAACACCCACTGTTCTTTTACTCATCAGCATAAACATCCAAAGATGAAAATTGGATGCATCTGTTCCTTCCTCCTGCTGCTTTACTGCCATACTTTATTTTTATGCATTTAACTAGAACTAGAATTGTCATATAATAATAATAATAATAATAATAATAATAATAATAATAATAATAATAATAATAATAATAATAATAATAATACATTTTATTTATAAGCGCCTTTCAAGACACCCAAGGACACTACAAGATAAAACAGACAATCCATAAAATACAAAAAAATAAACAGATAAAAGAATAATTACTATATATTGAAATGAAGATGTAAAATGGAGAGTAGAACTTACAGTGGGTAGGCTATTCTGAAAAGGTGAGTTTTGAGTCTGGATTTGAATGTGGTGAGAGAATCGCTGTTACAGATGGATAGTGGGATATATAGTATAGATTGGACCCTGTTACATTCTGTTACATGTTACAGCATTTTAATGCATTTTTCCCGTTGTCGTTTTAGATAATTTTTGACATTTTCTTTTTTTTTTTTTTTAAATCGTCTTAATATGTTTTTTGGCTTCTTTTCAACATCTTATCAAGGACAGCAAATGAAAATCCTCCCTGCTGGGTAACTCTCCCTGTCAAATAAAGCAATAAATACAAATACAAAATACAATAAATGCCAGAAAATGCTAAACTCCTATGCTTCTCCAAATTAGAGGCGTACCGGCTGCCTTTAACTGTATATTTTAGTCTGATTGAATGTACGATACCTCATACAACCCCACTTTAAAAGACCCGAACTTCCCCTTTTAAATCGTATCGGGTCTTTCAGCTGTGAGGTGTTAAATGTTGAGGGCCGTCCCTGAAGCTCTGCTCTGTCTCCTCATTCACAAACACCTTCATTGCTGCAACAACATTCACGCGGTCAAAACCAACATCCACAACTGCTGTATCAACTCTGCTCAGCACTGGTATGACAGTTTATATAGTTGTTCAGCGCTGCATGATCTGAACAAAGAAAACCTGTCAGTTTGCTGTTAAACTCACAGGGAGATGAGAAAGATAGATGGAGATGGAGTCAGATTACACAAACACACACACACACCTACACACACCTACACAAACAGTGGCAAAGGATGTGTGTGTGTGTATCTTGTTAACATCAACAGAACTAATGCAATGTCTTCTTTACCTGACCAACATGTTATTATTGACCTGTCTTGGCTCGTTGACCATAATGACCTGTATATGTTATATGTGTGTGTCTGTGTGCACTGCCTCTGTGTGTGTGTGTGTGTGTGTGTGTGTGTCATTGGCTACTTGAATATTCAGGTATGTGAATGTGGTTGTAGTTGCAAGTATAACAAGCTTACTGTGTGAGACTAATGTGATTGTGTGATGTATCTATCTATGTGCGTGTGTGTGTGTGTGTGTTACTATTCATGGATTTCCCTACTGTATGTGTGTGTAGTCTAAATAGACCAGTGTTTGTGATAAACTAAAAGAATGGTCGTATTGTTGAGGAACCACAACAACAAGGTCTGGTGATGACACAGTGTGTGTCTGTCTCTGTGTTGTTCCATTACTGTACAAGGTTGAGTTCTGGTTCAAAGACTTTGCAGCCGCCCCCTTTGCCGTCCTATTTCTGGGGCCATTTGTGTTAATTGTACAGTCGGGGTTGACACGAGGCAGGGTGTGCTTGTTTGTGTGTTTTAGGCCGATGCTGTAATGACAGGAGGAGAACTAGGGGAGGAGACGGCACACTTCTAGAAGACACTAGGTCACCAGTGGTCTCATAGGCCTTTTTTTTCTGTGTGGAACCACCAATCTGGACTAACATGTTTTGGCATGTGGTCTGCAAACGCCCAATACAAGGGGCTCCATTGGTCAGTTTGTATGTGGATGGGTAGGGTTGGTTGTTTCTTTGCCATATTTCGCTAAAATGCAGCTGGTTATGCCTTTTTTGATAACTACCAGGAGGAGCTTTTGTTTGTGGAACAGTCTGGATCTTCACCACAAGCAATGCCAAAATATCCACAGTTTTAAAGCACTTTACAAATGGATGGTCTGGTCACATTATGGGGGAGGGCGGGGCTTATTGTTAACTGCTGGGCCATTCCATCCTTGGCTCTTTCTTACCTTTGTTGGTATGTGCTTGTCGTTGTTTACCATTGTTAGTATGTGATTATTGTTGAAATATATTGTACAGGGTGGGGAAGCAAAATTTACAATATTTTGAGGCAGGGATTGAAAGACAGTGTATGACCAATTAGTTTATTGAAAGTCATGAGAATTTATTTGCCGCAAGAAAATGTACATAATAGAAAATGTTTTTATTCTATGTGTCCTCCTTCTTTCTCAATAACTGCCTTCACACGCTTCCTGAAACTTGCGCAAGTGTTCCTCAAATATTCGGGTGACAACTTCTCCCATTCTTCTTTAATAGTATCTTGAAGAAAGTCGACATTGCTGTGTGATGTTCTATTGGTAGTATGTTCTAAAACGCCCCAAATAGCAGAATCCAGAGGGTTTAGATCTGGGCTAGAAGGCGGCCATAAACATGATTCCCAAAAATTGCTAAAGTTGGATTTGTTGCTGTTGTCAACAAGTGTTTTGGTGTTCTTGTGTAAGATTTTAACTTCAAATCATATTTTACTGCATTTCTAACGGTCTTGTTGTCTACCTCAAGTTCAATTGCAGTTTTTCTCATGGATTTGGTTGGATCCTTTAGGATTTTGGATTTGAGAGCTTTAATAAAAGCTTTGGTACGTTTTTTGTTGCTTCCTCCACTTCCAGACTTTCTCGTAATCGTTTTGCTCATAGTCATTCTCTTCTTTCCATTATAAACAGTCTTTATGGACACTCCAACTATTTTTGAAATCTCCTTTGGTGTGACGAGTGCATTCAGCAAATCACACACTCTTTGACGTTTGCTTTCCTGATTACTCATATGGGCAAAAGTTTCTGAAAAGGTATGGATAATAGTGTTAGGTATGATTATGACATCAATATATGTTTGGTTTCAAAACAACTGACGTAGTGCCTGCTGAGAAAAAAACAACTAAATGTTCATTGTAAATTTTTCTTCCCCACTCTGTATTATTAGTTCTGCAGACTATCATTTAGATAATTATACTAAGTGTAATAAACTTAAGTTTTCCTAATCTGTTTTCTATTGGTTATTTACATTATTAGGACTCTAAACAGAAGTTACTATATCATTAACTGTTTCATGCATGAATTATGAGAACCTTAATCAAGATTTTTTTTTTTCCTGAGTGTTTTTATTCCTCTTTAGGCATGAAAAAAAAAAAACAATGTGATTAAATATTTCTTTTAAATCAACCTGTTTTTCATGGAGTTACAAAAATGTCCACTCAGCTACACCATGAATTTTATTCTTGAAGCAAAGAAACATGTATTTAAAACCCAATATCAAACAGTAATATGAAAACAGTGAAATGAAACCATGTTTAATGCAGCGAATCTGATTTTTTCTCACATTTTAACATATTCCAATACTAGTTATTACTCACTTCAAGGAGATAATATGCAAAAAATAAATATTAACAATTGATTTCCACTTAAGAACCAACCAAGAACAGCAAAGTTACAAAAATGGTATGAATTGCAGTTTATGAAATGATGCATAAGTGTCCACTGTGTTGGTTGATATGGAACTAAAACAACAAAACCCATGAATATACAAGATTAAAGCTGTAGAGTAACTGTCCACTGTAGTGACTGCTATACATGAAAAGGTTAAGGAAGCAAAAGTAATGTGTTATGTTGTATAAATGTGAGATGGGGGTGGGATTTAATACATTTTCTTCCTCCCACTCCTTTTTGAGCAGTACATATTGAATTTATTTTGTTATTACTAATGTACATGTAATTGCTATTTTGTCTTGATCACCTTTATTTATTAATGTATTTGCTCAGATATTAGTTCCTTGTACACAAAAAAAATTTTTTTTTCTTCTGCTCAAAACAAATAAATGAAAATGAAATGAATAACGCAGATGAAGGCCACAAGCTGAAACATGGTTTAGTTTCAATAAAGTTGCTCTATCTGTAAGTAGCAGGGTTGGCGATCTGCTACAAGTGTTTGTTTTTTTTTCCGTCTCCACGTAAACTTGGAAGTAGATAGAGTTGTGTCAGAACCTTTTATTGTGGAACCACTGATCTTGACAGACTGTTCTTGACTTCTATCATCATGGTAGTTTCCTTAGGACTCAGATGTTGGTATTTGCTGTCACTCATTGTTGTGTCACTAACATCTAGAGACAGCCTTTAATACCTTGCCAGAAGGAGGGTCTAAGGATGGGGGATGCCCGGGACATCAATCCATTTGCTTCTCCGACTGTTTACTAACTGATTACTAGACTATTAGTTTATTTTCATTGTGTATTTTTTTTTTTTTTTTTTTATATCAATTCCTCAATTTCTGTAAAGCCATATGAGACGACTTTGTTATGATATTGGGTTCTATAAATAGAATTGAATACAGTTTTCCAACAAAGGATTGAGTTTTTGATCATCAGTGACATCTAGACATCTACAGTGGGCACTAAAATGCATAAAGCTGAAAAACTGAAAAAAAAAAGGCCTTAGTAGAAATAAATAACTCACTCAAGGTCATATAAACACACATAGGCATAGATTTTGGGATAATAGGGGAATATTTTAAACCAAGCACATTTGCCTCCCATTAAAACATGAAACTGACAAATTTGCTTTAAAAAAAACATTACAACTACTTTCTCCAATACTGGCCCAGCTGCAGGAAGTGCAGGCAGGCCTTTATTTCTGACCTTCTCTGAAATGGTCATATTTAATGCAAAATCTCATCTTGATCAGCTCAGTTTTGCAGTGCAGTGCAATACTATAAATGAAACAATTCCTTACCCCATACCAAAATAAAAAAAACCTGTAATATTTCAGTGGATAGAAACCAGTTATTGCTTGATCTCCTAATGCACATGTACAGTAAATTTCTACCGATGACGATTTTGCTGAAAACATGTCAAATACACTTGCATCCACTCAAATATGACAAATATACCTCAGATGGGATATGCAAAACAACAACAACAACAAAAAAATAATGCCTGATTATATTGTTGAATGCGTTACAGTACATTTGCGTAACTGGATGTGCATTATATGACAAATACCAGAAGTTTATGCAACAACAATGAGTCAGTTTCTTCTATGTAGTGCATAGGTTCAAGGGTACACAGGTCTGCAGGTTCAACCTCTGTCAGCATACTTGTCAGCATTTAGTTAATTAAAAATGACCAGTGTATATGTTAGTTAGAAGAGAATAAATATGTGTATGTGATTGAAAACACAATCTATTCCAGATTTCCTTTTTCATAAATAAAGCCATTTCTACCTAATGACATATCTTAGTTGCCTATGCCCATGAAAACACATTTCTGTCTGTATTTTCACTACATGATACATACAAATATAATGATGCTTAATATATTCCATTTGCATGAGTAGATCCTCTTAAATCCGCTTAAATCTTCCAGACTAGATCTTCAGGGTTGCCTTCTCTCTAAGTAACATGTCTAAAACAGCAGGTTAAGGACAACTTGGCAATCTGAAAAAAAGGAGAAAAGGAATGAGGAGGAAGATTAAACTGCAGCTTGTTTTTTGTCAGTCTGGGCCATATGGCACTTGCAGACTCTGTAGTGACCTCTAGGAAGTGTCATCTAAGGAAAATGACCAACTGACACTGGTGAAAGTCAGGGTTACCACCCTGACGAACCAAATGTCAAAGTTCACTGGAGCTAAATTTCCTTGGCTCATTTATCTGACAAGATAAATGTGAACAGCAGCAGCCTCTGTCATGTTTTATGTCCAGTGTGACATAAAACTGAGCTGTGAAGACAGTCCATTGTGTAACTGAATCTATTAATGAGTCATTTAAATACTATTTTAATCCATAAAGACCCAGTGCTACTTCTAAGTCAGTTCCCAAATGAGTTTTTTTCTCTAATTAACATTTAAACTTATTAAGTAATTTGTCACTATTTATTATAATTATACATATATATATATATATATATATATATATATATATATATATATATATATATATATATATATATATATATATATATATATATGTGTGTGTGTGTGTGTGTGTGTGTATTTTGCCTTTTTTTGTGTAAATCATGAATTTTCCTATATTTAAGTCACTAATCATGTAGACGTTCATAAAAGATCAGATTAAAGTTGAGAGTTATTGTATCAGAAACAGAGAAACTGAAGAAAAAAGTGACTTTTCAGTCAAATATGTCATTAACTGAACATAAACCATGTGTCTCCATCCATTGTCATTGGTCATTGATCCAACTCCATGGGTTTTACTGGTGAATCAATGTTGTAGAAAATGATAGTGTTTCCACGTTCACTACGGAGCCTCTGAACGTCCAAATGGGTAATATCTGATGACCATTAAAAGATGATAAACTGCACTTTACACCAATTATTTACATGTTTTATTAGTATTGGTGGTTCAACAGTTATTAAACATTGTAGATATGTAGATGCTTTTGGTTGCCAGTGGCTGTTTGGGTCTTTATGGGTTAAGCAACTCACTGAAGAAAGAGTAAGAGCATGAAAAGTGTTATCAGCTATGGTAAAGGAAACTACATAATGAGTTTTTTTTTGTTTGTTTTTTTAATAACCCATTGAATGCAAATGTGTTTTTCTTCCAGGACTTGCTCCATCTCTCAGAGTACGACCTCTTAGAGCTTGGGATCCATAATCACCTCCACCGCCTTCACCTTCTCACTTCCCTGCGTCTCCTCCAGGAACGAGAAAGGAGGCGAGGTACCTAGATATAAACACAAACACACACACACACACACACACACACACACACACACACACACGCACACACACACACACACACAGTTGAACAAACATTATCTGCCCTTATCTGCACCATCTGATTGTTGATTCTGGCTCCATGTCTCCAAGTGGCCTAGTTCTCATCTCTGTGTCTCTTACACATTAAAACAGAGACGGATAGTTTTAGTGTCATGTAAAGACATGCTTATGCCTGGGGGGTCTGGTGGTCATGGGGTTTGTCTGCTAGAGGACAATACTGTGTCGCAAACGCACATTACTAAAGCTGTCTGTAAGTGAGGACAGGAGTGCTGAGAGCTGCAGTCCCGCTGGGTTTAATCACTTGTAGACTTGTGTGTATCCATGGACGTGTGTGTGTTTCTGAATGTGTCTGTGTGGGGCTGTGCGTGTGCGTGTCCGACTGCTTTGTTTGCCCACTTTCCCATGCATTATACTGTGAAATCTGACTGTTGTCTGGGTTACCAAGTCATGCATGAGTTTAGTTTATATCAAGTGAAGAAGCCACTTAAATGCCGCATTAGATGTTAATAAAAATAAGCTTTTATATCTATGACATTAAGTTAAAGGCAAGAATATTTTAAAAGTTGCATCAAACAAAATCATTGGGGATTACACAGATTAAATAGTCAGTTTGCTCCAAGACAATGCATTATATTTGTGTCGGTAACCACAGTGTACTTAGTGTGTAACCCATAAAGACCCAAACATCCACCGGCGACCAAAACTATATATTGATTTAAAATGTTTTATACCTGTTGATCCGCTAGTTCAATCAATACATGTAAATAGTTGGTGCAAAAGGCAGTTTTTTCATGTTTTCATGGTCATCAGATATGACCCATTTGGATGTTCAGAGGCTCCGTAGTGAATGTAGAAAGACATCTTCTATAACACTGATTCACCAGTAAAACCCATGGAACTGGATAAATGACAGTGGATGGACACACTTCAGTTATTGATATCTTTGCTGAAAAAGTCACTTTTTCTTCAGTTTTGCATATTTCTGATACAATAACTCTCAACTTTAATCTGAGCTTTTATGAACGTCTACATGATCAGTGAATTAAATATAGGAAAATACCTGATTATCACATAAAAAATACAAAATACACAAAATACAGAGTATGATATTATAATAAATGACGATATGTTAATTAAATATTAAATGTGAAGACAAATCAATTTGTGAACTGCCATGGAAGTAGCGCTGGGTCTTTATGGGTTAATATGTTTATTGAAAGTTAAACAATGATATACAAAAATACACAACAAAAGCTTAAAAGAAAAAAAAGGAAAAAAAAAATAAAAAAAATCCCACCCCACACAAATACAAACTCCCCATCCCCAGTCACTTACAAAAAAAAAAGAAAAAAAAAGAAAAATGTAAAACGCAAATAAATAGACAGTCAGGAAGCAACTCAGCCAGAATACTGTGTAAAGGTTCATTCACCATGTTGTACTTAATTCCATTTGTGTAACTACTTCCCATTTTCACAAGCGGAGTAAAACAGGGCCTATAAAGACATACTTTCTCCTCCTATCTCATAGTTAAACCGGCAATTTGCTTGGCCATCTGGAATCAAGTGTCTTAAAAAACGAAAACAGACCCAAAGCTTCAGTGAGCGTATATACTTTACGATTTCCATGATCGTCACGAGTTCACATTTCTGCTGTAAAATTTTACTACTAATCCTGTTAATGTGACAGATGCTTAAGACGCTTGGGAAAAGCAAATCCATTTTTATGAGAATATTGATTTTGTGTCACAGACTGTACATAAAGATATAGACAAATATGATCAATATGATAAGTAAAAGAAATATACATGAATAAGTATGCACAAATATTGCTGTGTGTAATTATAATTATGTGGTTATGAGGCGGAAGATCATACGTGTATAACAACCAGGTTATTACCCCGCCTCCTGAAGGGGAGGCAAGGGGTATTGTTTTTGGTTTTGTTTGTTTGTTAACACTCCAGCAGCAAAACTGCTTGTTGAATTCATAAAAAATTGGGTTTGTAGATTGCCAGTGACCCAGAATAGATGTGATTACATTGGCAGGAATAAATACACAGAGTAGTAGAGATGCTCCAATTAGACCAGTTAGAAGGTGAAATGGAAGACATCAGTAAAACACACATGTGCATACCAGTATATACAGGGGTTGGACAAAATAATGGAAACACCTTAAAAAATCAACAAAATATAATTTAATATGGTGTAGGTCCGCCTTTTGCGGCAATTACAGCCTCAATTCTCCGAGGTATTGATTCATACAACTTGTGAATTGTTTCCAAAGGAATTTTAAGCCATTCTTCAGTTAGAATACCCTCCAACTCTTTTAGAGACGATGGCGGTGGAAATCGACGTCTTACTTGAATCTCTAAAACTGACCATAAATGCTCAATAATGTTGAGGTCTGGGGACTGTGCCGGCCATACGAGATGCTCAACTTCATTAGAATGTTCTTCATGCCATTCTTTAACAATTCTAGCTGTTTGGATTGGGGCATTATCATCTTGAGGTGAAGGTGTTTCCACTATTTTGTCCAACCCCTGTATTTGTATATGAGGTGCTTTTAGATTTGAGTTTAGTTACAGCTGTGTTTATTTTGATATTAGGAAGTGATGTTGATGCTATTTATGAACACAAATTGAATGAATACAGCTGTTTTATTATAGATTTCTGCAGAAAAACCAGAGGCAAAGAAGAATTTATGACACAAAAATGGTATATCAACACGAATATCATTTAATAGAGCTAAAACGTCTTTACTATAGGGATGTCATTTTCATTTCATTTTTGTTTGTTAACACTCTAGCAGCAAAATTATTAGTTGAATTCATACCAAATTTAGTTTATATATTGCCAGTGACCCAGAATAGATCTCATTACATTGTATTGTTTTGTTTTATTTTTTATATCAAATGTAATCCCCTCAAAACAACTGGTTACTTACATTAGTACCATTACTTCATGGTACCTAATAAAGCAGTTACACTCACTGTTCATGCAGAGGTGGACCTTACAGACCCTGTAGACCTCATTGGAATGGAGATTGTTGACTCACTGTCCTCACTATGTTGCTGTCACTATCTTGTAATGTATTTGGAAATGACCAAAAACAGTCACTTGCCCGATAAGGGGTTAAGGAAGTAGTGAGTTTGTATCAATGCTGTAATACAGGCACTTAAACAACACAAATGGGAGCAAATCTAAAGTCCATCAGAAAAAGGGAATAAAAAATAAAGAACTGCCTCTAATACAAGGCTGTCAACGGGAATAAAAGTGCTGCCAAACTTTTGTGACTGACATCTGAACAGTGACTGACAGATGTAAGAGGGAGGAATGAAGGACAAATATGTACACAGGACAGGAGATGAGGACTTCACACACATCCCTTTTTTAAAAACATTCATTTTCACATTCCTAAAATCACTTTGCGGCCGCTCGTGGAGCCCCAACCTGCAGGTTGAGCGCGGTTGCTGAGGTGAAACAGCCTCTACTTGAAATCACTCAGTCACCATCTACTGTGGTATTATCTGTCTGCCTGGCAGCCTGCCACCTCTATCATTACCACAAAGGCCAGATTTGTTCAGCTAATGGTATCCTTCACACATACACAAACACACTCAGCATCCACCAAAAATGCCAACTCAACATCTGACCCAGATAAAAGCATTCCAGTGAGAGCACCTTCAGGAGGAAAAACCACCCAGGCACACACACACACACACACACACACACACACACACACACACACACACACATGCACACTGACATTCTGCATCAGGAACATATTCATTTCATCATATTACAGGTTTTTTTGGCTACAGTATATGATTACGTGGTTAGAATAGGAATCTGTGTCAGGTACTTTCCTTGTTGGCAGGACTAAATATACAGAGTAGTAGAGATGCTCCAATTAGACCAATCAGAAGGTGAAATGGAAGACATCAGCAAAACACACATGTGCATATCAGAATATATTTTTTATATGAGGTGATTTTAGATTTGAGTTTAGTTACAGCTGTGCTTATTTCAATGTTAGGAAGCGATGTTGATGCTATTTATGAGCACAAATTGAATGAATGCAGCTGTTTTATTATTGATTTCTGCAGGAAAACTGGAGGCAAAGAAGAATCTATGATATGAAAATGGTATATCAGCATGAATATCATTTAACAGAGCTAAATAATAATAATACATTGGTTTTATACATCGGTTTTAGTGCTTTTCTAAGTATTCAAAGAGGCTTAAACGTCTTTACTATAGGGATTTCATTTTCATTTCATTTTTGGTTGTTAACAGCAGCAAAACTATTAGTTGAATTCATACCAAATTTGGTTTATATATTGCCAGTGAGCCAGAATAGATCTCATTACATTTTCTTATTTTGTTTTATTTTTTACATCAAATATAACCCCCCCAAAAACAACTGGTAACTTCTATTAGTACCATTACTTCATGGTACCTAACAAAGCAGTTACACTCACTGTTCATGCAGAGGTGGACCTTACAGACCCTGTAGACCACATTGGAACGGAGATTGTTGACTCAGACCCAGAATAGATCTCATTACATTTTGGGAACAAAAGGTCAAAGTTCAAATTTTTTATGTATTTTTCAAATCTTTTTTTCCCCCATTTACTTATAATGGGCGAAATGTCAAATGTCTGTAGCAGCAAAACTATTGGTTGAAATTCATACCAAACTGGGTTTATAGATTGCCAGTAACCCAGAATAGATGTCATTACATTTTGGGAAAAGTAGGTCAAAGTTCACATTTTTAATGAATTTTTTTGCATCTTTTTTTTCTCCCATTTACTTATAATGGGCAAAGTTTCACATGTCTATAAAAACATCAATTTTGTTTCAATTTACTTCAAACTTGGCACATATATAGAGGCAATTGATATGCTGACATCAGCACAAGCATAGACATGATGACATCAGCATGATCGATGCCAAAATAAACTACAATACGTGCGAGGGGTGGGGTTTGTTGTGCCTGGCACCACTTGTTACTTTTTTCAAATGAGTGGCCTCTAAAACTGTTTTAGATTCTGCTCTATAATATACAGTAGATTATGCCTTTTTAAAATGAGTGTAAAATGTGTCATGACCTCTTTATTATCTATGGAGATTATTACATTTACAGTATAATGATGTAAAATGCAAATATGCAGGAAAACCTCAAAGCTTTTTTTTTAGTTATTGATGTTTGCAACTCAGATATAGAGGAGTGACAAATTAAAGAAAAAACAACATGAACTACCTTTAACCTTAATTTCATGGGAGGAGTATAACCTGAGGATCTGTGTTGGTTTAGAAATTAACCAAATACCAAATACATATGGGACAAGCGGGGAAATTTTATTTGAATTTACTGACAATATTCCCTGGTTTTGATGCCAATGGCAGGTTTATTACTTACAAATGACTAAATGAAAAATTATCCTTACATTAGCTGCAACGCATGTCATTCATCTCATTATTTCTTGAGATTTGCATTTCTGAAGAATATGTTTTCTCTATCCACATCCTCCTGAATTTCCACCCAAAACAATTGTAAAACTTTAATTTACCATCTCCAGTCATCTTTCATAGTCTTTAACCAGGACAATAGGCTGAAAACACATGCAAAGGAAACAAAAAAGGTGCAACTTCAAGCGATATTAATTGACATGGTAGTAATATTATGACAGGACCTCTGTAATCAGGTCGGTAGTTTCTCATTCCATTTTTTGCCTTACAAATTACACACATGGAAGATTTGTGCGAAAACAGATTGTGTGGTGTAAACCTGACATAACACAATAACCCAGACTCTCCCATAGGTGTTATATTATTTAACATTTTCAGTGATGATGGAAAGTATTGTAACTTCCTAGCAGTTTTTCCTTTAATTTGTCACTAGTCTGTATTTAGATTAAATTACTGTAGGGAAAGGGCTGGTATGCGCTTGTCACCTGCAATCTCTAATCTGAGTCATCTGCTCTGAATTTAAGTAGTAAACTAATGCACATCACACTGCTGGGCGGATAACTTGATTTTAATCAGACACTTGGATCTGGAGAGGCGAGTTTATTGATGCAGACTGCTTCACTGCAATAACCTGATACTTCACACAGCTGTCAAGTTAACACTATTTAACACAACCTGATGCCGCTATCACCTGCTCTCACCAGATACATGCATTTACACAAATCCAATAAACACTGTTCTGTGACATAACGTCTTCCTCCCATGACTTGATTAATCTATCATTTTAAAAGCAAAGATGTCAACATTTGAGGATATAGATAGATAGATAGATAGATAGATAGATAGATAGATATCACAATAACTGTACACTAAAAACCAACACTTTAAAATAATAAGACACTGTAAGATGACAATTAGTAGTAAAAATGAATAAATAAGAATAGCCTGTATACAGGAATATACCATTCTAAGTTAAAAAAAGTAAAGTATTTATATACATTTATTTTATTTGTTATATCACAGCGTAGCATGTCAGCATTTCTCCAAAATGTTGACAAAGAGAAGTAATAAATAATTAAAATAATTGTTATTTGCTGCGTGTTATTTGAACAGAATAGAGTAGAATAGAATAGAATAGAATAGAACAGAATGGAATATTATTATTATATAGAATTGTTTTGTCATTGTCATAAGGCAATACAAAACTATACAAAATGAATAGTGACAAAAGAATTATAGAATGTATAGAAATATATTGAAATGTTATGATACAAGCCTTAAATAGAGATCACAAAAAATAAGTAAAATAATACAAGTATTAATAAAATAATAATAATAATAATAATAATAATAATAATAATAATAATAATAATAATAATAATAACAATGACAATAATAATAATGACAATGATAATAATAATAATAATAATAATAATAATAATAATAATAATAAGAAGAAGAAGAAGAAGAAGAAGAAGAAGAAGAAATAAAATAATGTGTTTTATAGTAAGAAAATGGAGTTTATGATTACTTTCCATTGACATGACAACAATAAATAATTGCTAAATTCAGAGAGTAACTTAATCCCATTCATTATCTCATATTTGCTTTGATGCATTGATACTGTACAAGTTTAGCTTCCTGAGTTAATAAAAGCTGTTCGGTTCATGTAGGGTCAGATCTATTTTGTACTTTCCTGAACTTTATGAGCCAAGGAAGTAATATGAATACCAGGACACACAGACAACTGACTGCCATGCTAAACATGGACTGACACGTGATGTACATTGTGTATGGGTGCGAGAGAGACAGCAGGTGTTCATTCAGTAAGTGTTTGTTTATTTGTTTGTGTCCCTGGTGGTCAACGGTGTCGTCATGGCAACAGAATACATCACAGTGTCCAGGTCAGTGTCGGCCCATTTGCTGACCACAGCTACAAACAGGTGACAAATTAAAGGACAAATAAAGAGTCATTGTATGGTGTTGTTTTAATACATACCTTGATTCTAAAGTCTGGTCTAACAAAAGATTCTGTCATTTGCTTTTTGCTATTTTTAATGGTGAACGCTACCTAACACATCAGGTTTAACTCTCTCATAGGTGTTAAATTGGGTTGAGATACAGTGACTGTGAAAACCATATGACTCATATCACTGCCATACTCATCAGCTCCTGTATTTCTGGAAATAATCAGTTTTATCATGATTTTCCTTTAATTTGTCACATCTGTAGATCTTTTTAGCTGCCCAGCTACACTTAATTCATCACTATGAAATTATTTAGTGTAACTTTACTGCTTGGAAAGAAACATTGATTTTAATACTCACCCTACATCAGTGCAATAGTCACAACAAATGCGCCTTATTTTCCTTGTACATATCCTATATTAAGTGTATATATCCTTATTTGTTGTACATAACTCATCTGTAATATAGAGTTAGCTTTTGTATATTTCAGTAGTTCTAGTAGTACTTTAGTTACTAATTTGTATTTATTATTTTATTCTGGAGCTTTTGCGCATGCCTACATTTTACTTTAGTATTTTGTATGACAGTCCATTTTGCACTAAGTGTTTTTGCTGCTAAATAGAACAGAGCTGCTAAACTGATTATTGTTGTTCCTGTGACAGTGACAATAAAGAGAAACAGTCGTGGAAAAAATTATTACACCATCAAAATTAATCAAAAACAATGGTTTTGCAATCAAGTACAAACTCCTGTGTGTATCATGCAAATAAAACAGACAGAAAAGAAAACATGGAATGTCTAAAAGCACTGTTTTTGTCAATACAATGCCATAGCTGTTGATGCAAGAACTGAAGTGGTTTTGGTTATTATCAAGAAAACCATGGAAAATGACTAGATATCAGCTTTTAAATGAAACTCTTATGGGCTATTTTTGTTGTTATCATTATATTTGTCCAAACAAATGTACCTTTAGTTGTACCAGGCATTAAAATGAGCAAGAAATTGTAGAAAACAAGGGTGGTCTAAAGATTTTTTTCCACAACTGTAGAACCATATATTGTAAAATTATGCTCTGCATTTTGCATTTTTCAGTGAAAATCAGGTATTCATTCCTTTTACTGCCAAGTGAGGAAAAGTGAAGAAAAAGTGAATGTTCCAGCAAAATACCAATAACTTAACATAAAAATGCCACTAAGCACTGTCTTTTGTCAAACTACATGGGTGTTGATGGTGTTTCCATGTTCGCTATGGAGTCTGAACATCAAAATGGGTCATAATGATGATGAAAAACTGAGAAACTGCATTTTACCTGAATTATTTAAAAGTATTTGTAGGATTAGTGATTGAAAAGACGTTTTAGATCAGGAGGCAGTTGTTTGAGGGTTAATGTCAGTGCTGATCTGCATTACATCCTGTTCTCTGCGTGTTTTATGCACTACTTTAACATTAAGCAGTTGTGTTTTTAATCCAGTATACTGCTTTACTTGTTTATTTTATTGTATATTATGATTAATATGTTATGTATGGGGCACATTTATGCATAAAATGGCAGGATTATTGAAAAAAAAAAAATCTGCAACTGTATTCTGTTCTATTCTATTACAAAGCTAGAACAAGATTTACCTACGCTTTACTGGGATGACTGTGGCTAGGATGCAGGTTGACCACAAATCAGGTAATTGGTGGTTCGATCCCTGATCCCTGAAGTGTCCTTGAGCAGGACACTGAACCCCGAGTCACTCCCAGTGGCTGTTTCACTGGTGTGTGAATGCTCATGTATGCAGACATTTTAGTCCATGACCTTAACACCTTAGATAGCTGATGGCATTTTACGCGGTCTGAAGAGGATGATCTCCCGTGTGACTGTGTAATACTCATCAACATGACCTAGACTTAATACGTGGTGTACTGTAAACATCTTCTGTCTGCCAGTTTCACGCCAACAGTTTCATCAACATTGTTATCTCTAATGCTGTTTGTCAAAAATGAGGTAGATTGACTTCCTGGATCAGACTGATCCGAGGCAAGATGTAAATAAAAGAGAAGCCAAGTTGGAACATTGCAACGTTTTTTTTGTTTTTTTTTTGTTTGTTTTTTTAAATGTGGCCCATCATTTTGGAATTAAGAATCTTATTGAGTACTGAAGGTTTTAATAGTCAGCATCCAGAAAACTATTACTTTAACCCTTCCATTATAACAGGTTGCCTACATGTCCTCATGTTTTCTTTGCAATAAAAGTGTCAGAAAATGTGTATTTGCCAATTCTTTCACGTATTTGTTTTCAGGAAGAACTCAACTTTGAATATCTGGCCATTAATTATCTTTATGATAGACAATAAATGCTTAAAATTGTATGTTTTAGTAAAAACAAAAAAAAAAACAAAACAAAAAAACAACATGAACTTTTTAGCATATTTACTATCAGAAACAACTGTAAATGTCCATAATGAAACTTTTTGAGATTGCAAAAATAAACTTTTAACTATTTTACATCTACTCAAACATGCCTTTTGGTCTTGAACATTCAGTATCCATATTATGACTTTATATTTTTTGTTATTTACAGGCGTTTTTTAGCTTGTGTGGAAGTCTCTGAAACAGTTCTTTTCTACTTGTAATAGAGTTCCACACCGCTGCCATAAAGTGTTACATAGTGTTGGAAAGTTCAGGATCTCACCTTTGCGATGCCATTTGAGTTTTGTGGATAGTGCAAATAGTTCAGGAGTTACAATCATTTGAATGCTGTAAAGTGCAAAATGCAGCGTCGAAGAGATTACTGTTGTATCATATGAATCATTTATAATGCTTTTATGAAATATGTCAGCATTGTTATATTAATTAAAATATCTAAGAACAAATGTGGTGATCCACTAGTGATGCTGATGTTCCACAGAAAACATCAGAAACATCTCACTAAATATTTGACCTTTTGGTTAAAATGAAAGGAATGAGGAGTGGCATAAATACTTTTGCTGTTTATAGTTAACACCTTTCTGATTGTACACACACAGTGACATACAAGCATGTGAGTTTAAACAGATCCATGAGGGGAAAAGGGAGTGGTGAAGGAGGGGAACAGAGGGGAGCGATGAGGGAGGTGAAGAGTGGATGGAATGAGGGGGAGAGGAGGAGGAGAGGATGTTATCAAGGAGAAAATGTTCCTGCACAGTCAATATCTTACCAGAGAGGAGTCACAGGAATACGGCAAAACGTTTTACTTAATGGAAATAAAATGGACGTATAGTTAAAATCAGAGTATTAGCAACATTCATGTAATAGAATTATATGCAGGTGGCTTCTGCAGGCGTAGACGCTGAACCCATGTTTTTAATGATGGGAACCACCGGCGCCCTGAGGTGGATTGGTGGTCAGTGTTTGGAAATGAGTGACTCAGTGATGTGCTGTTTCAACATGTTATGCTGCACAAATCAGGGTTTAACATAAGGCTTCACTATAATGCAACAGTGCAAACAGCTGAAGGCATAAAATGTTTAAAATAATGTTTTGTTTTTTTTTGGGGGGGGGGTTCCCACCTCCGCTTGACTCTACCAGGTTGTAACCTCCAGGGGTGAAAGATTAACTGCAGTTCCTCAGTTGGCCACTTGAGGCTGGGATCAAAAGTGTGTTAATTCCCATAGACCAAAACTAAACTACATAATAATTCATATGGGGGTTAAATGGTCTGTCAGCTAGATGTAACCTTATCATTAAGGAAGCAAAAGTAATGTGTTATGTTGTATAAATGAGAGGTGGGGGTGGGATTTAATAAGTTTTCTACTTCCCACTCCTTTTTGAGCAATACATGTTGAATTTATTTTATTTCAAGTGTACATGGCAATTGCTATATTGTTTTGATCACCTCTGTTTATTCATTTATTTTAACTGCTATTTTATGTAACTTAAAGTTTTATTGAGTTTTATGTAGAATTGTAACAGTAATAAAAAAAAAAGACAAAAACTAGAAAAGCACTCAGAGTGCAGACCTACACCAAGGCAGAACCCCCCCCCCCCCCCCCCCCCCCGCGCCTGATCACCACGAAAATGTAATAATCCTTTGTTCCTTGTGCCAGTACCAACATTTCCTGAAAATTTCATCAAAATCCGTCTATAAGTTTTTGAGTTATCTTGCTAACAGACAAACAAACAAACAGACAAACCCTGATGAAAACATAACCTCCTTGGAGGAGGTAACAAACAAAAGAGACCCCAAAAAATATAAAAACAAAAGAAACAAAAAAAACGCCAACAAAAAGAACAGACAAGCAAGAGCACAAATGAGTATAGAAGAAAACAATGTGCCCAGTTAGTAACAGTCAGTCTATTGATTTTGTGCAAATAAAGTCTATTTATTCCACTTGTTATCCAGTTCGGGTTCTTGTAGCCTCAGTCTGTGTGTTAATTTTTCCATTAGAAATATTTCTTCAATTGTGGATATCCACTGGTTCTTTGATGGAAAGGTTGCATTCACCCAGTTCCTTGTTATAGTTTTTTTTGCAGCTATTATGAGTATTTTCACCAAATATTTATCCTTTTTAAGAATGGTAGTTTCACGAAAGTTACAAAGATATAGAACGTCAGGAATTAGTGGAATTGGATAACCCAACACATGGTACAGTACGCCCCCCAAACATCTTCCAAAACACAGTAATATATGGACATTTCCAAAATATATGTGAACGGCCCATTCACATTTTCACTATTAGTTCCTTGTACACACGAAAGTTTTGTTTTTTCTTCTGCTCAAAACAAATAAATAAATGAAATGAAGTGAAATAGCCTGCTTATCAGGGTGTTTATTAGACAAAGTTGCCCTTACTACTACTGTTTACATTTGATAAGATATCTTTATTAGTCCCACAACAGGAAAATTTGCAGTGTTACAGCAACATAAGTATAGTGAAATTAAAAGTAAGGATTAAAAAAGAATACAAATAGATAATATATAATAAATATCTATAAATGTACAAAGTATATTGTAAATAGGTACGGAATGAAAAATATATACATAAAAGAGCAAAATTTGTGCGCATTGAAGAAATTGATTGCAAAGTCAGTATTGTGTTGTCATCAAACAGATGAAATTTCTTGGTGGTGTCCAACAGGGCAGTGTTTGGTGGTGTGGATGGTGTTTTCATACGTTAGTATTAGTTAGCCTCGCAATGTCCAAATTCTTTGCAAAAAACAATGGTGATGGCTAGAATGCAGTCTTATAAATAGATTTTTTTTTTTTTTTTTTTTTTTTTACAGTCTATGGATTAGTGAGCTTTATTGGTTTTCAGATAAATTGCACTGGTACTATTTGTAGATAATGTAGCATATAATACTACTTTCTTGGCATGACCTCTGCTGATGTTACAAATGAGCTGCAGCTATAGTAAAAGATGGTGCAGAACTGCAGAAAGAGTTGTGACTGTTACGGTGCCAGGTTAGTGCAGTTTGAACAGCCAATGTCATCTCATCTGACCTTTAACCACAAGCTTTTGTTTTTCATGTAGCCCTTTGTCTTGTACCTCCACCTTCTAAGAGACAATGTATCTCCTTGCTGTAAGAAATAACCACATACCAAGAATCAATAACAACATCGCTTTGATATAGTCCATTGCTCCTGTGTGTGTTGCATTGAACTCCATATGTCACAGCAGTTTCATGTGTTGTGAAGAAAGAGCAGAGAGAATCATCAGAGACACGACATCCAGCTCATTCCCTGCTCAGACACAAACACTGCACATACAACCTCAGACACAGACGAGCAGACAGCATCATCACACACACAACATGCTTCTTCAACAGCTTCTTCCCTGCCACAGTGAGGCTCCTGGCCAACGCAAAATAATTTTGGGCATAGTGCAGTATATGTGTGTGTACAGGGTGGGGAAACAAAATTTACAATATTTTGAGGCAGGGATTGAAAGACAGTGTATGACCAATTAGTTTATTGAAAGTCATGAGAATTTATTTGCCACAAGAAAATTTACATAATAGAAAATGTTTTTATTCTGTGTCCTCCTTCTTTCTCAATAACTGCCTTCACACGCTTCCTGAAACTTGCACAAGTGTTCCTCAAATATTCGGGTGACAACTTCTCCCATTCTTCTTTAATAGTATCTTCCAGACTTTCTCGTAATAGTTTTGCTCATAGTCATTCTCTTCTTTCCATTATAAACAGTCTTTATGGACACTCCAACTATTTTTGAAATCTCCTTTGGTGTGACGAGTGCATTCAGCAAATCACACACTCTTTGACGTTTGCTTTCCTGATTACTCATATGGGCAAAAGTTTCTGAAAAGGTATGGATAATAGTGTTAGGTATGATTATGACATCAATATATGTTTGGTTTCAAAACAATTGACGTAGTGCCTGCTGAGAAAAAACAACTAAATGTTCATTGTAAATTTTGCTTCCCCACCCTGTATATGTGTACATGTGTATATATATATATATATATATATATATATATATATATGTGTGTGTGCGTGTGTATATGTATGCATAGGCATGTGTGTATGCAGGGGTGTCGCTATCAATTATGAGCCCTGTGAAAGCATAATCATTGTGGCCCTCACAGAAATTCACTATCTTGTGATATGTGGGGGTGTGATCCATACAGTGTCACTTACGATACCGTTACAACAAAAATGAAACTTAACATGCTTTCAAAGTTCGCATCCCAACTTCTACACCTCTCTTATACAGCAGATCTTACAGGAAATTTAACAACTTCTATATCCACTGGGCCCCCTCCACTGCTCTATGTGCCCCCTACAAATACTGGGCCCCATGAATTTGTCATGTTTACCTCCCCCCTTATTGGCGCCCCAGTGTGTATGTATGTGTGTGTGTGTGTGTGTGTGTGTGTGTGTGTGTGTGTGTGTATATATATATATATATACATATATATATATATATATACATATATATACATATATGTATATATATATATGTATATATATATATATATGAGCTCGTTTAGACTGACTACTTCCTTGCGTTGCATTTATTTATTTTATTCTGTTGTCTCCTGGGTCGGTTTTTATGCACTTCTAATGGTTTTTATGCACTTTTTAAAATGTACGTGGCTTTTTTTTATAGAATTATGTGTTCTTTCTATTATTTTTTATCTGACTCTCTGAATGACTGCACAAGAATTGCTATGTGTATATGCACAAATGGCAAATAAACTTTTGAATCTTGAATCTTGTTATACTATGACGACCATTTATATACATATTATCAGCAATATCTGCAAAAGTCATGCCAAGCTGAGCCAGTACAACATGATGGAAAAGTACTGTTAGATGTATGAATATGGGAGCTCCTCCAAACCCCCCATTGTTGATCTACGTAAAAGAGTTTCTAAAGGCTAAAACAGGTTTCCACAAGACACCAAGTAAAACAAAAAGTCTGATAAATATCTTAGAATGAAGCTGCATCAGATAGTGATGAGAATAATTAGAACCAATGGGAAAGCCAGGAAAAGAACAACATGTTATGGTCATAAAACCAAAACTCTAACCACTTGAAACAGATGATTCATTATATCTGTCGACACTTGTTTGAGTGGGAGGCTTTGCAAAAATCTTAGTAGGAATGTTTTTCACAGCTATATTTGTCAATCACCTTGGATGGATTATAGTCCTGCTCACACCAGGGGGTGGGGGGGTAGGGGGCTCAGGTGAGTCAGGAGATGATTGCAGATTACACTCCTGACTCAGTCCACAGTTTCCTGGAAATACCTGCCTCATACACAGAAACATGCCAAATATTTTCACATGTCACTGTGAAATAGTACCAGGGTTTACTTTAAAAGAAATGATGATTGTCCAGTGTGTTTGAGAAGAAATCCACATGAAGTTTTGAATCCTGAGGTTTTAACATTCAGGATGTGCTCTATGCTCATATCAGCTATGAAAAGAGTCAAAACATGGATTAATTCTTGTATATTTGGATATTTCTTATATTTTCTTAAATGCAGCTCTCAGCCAATAGTCTTTAACGTGCTCTTATTCAGCACCAAACACACACCCCATAGCCATAAATAATTCACATGTTTTCCATTGTACATACTTGTAAATGAAAGTGAAAGTGTGCTCACTCTCAGTATGTGTTATAACTGGTCATTGTTTTTTAAAAGGAATACACAACCATAATGAATTTGCCCGGATGTGAAAAAAGCATTAAGATCCTTTACTTAAAACTACACTGGGAAAATATTTGACATGATAAACTTCTCCCTTTAAAAGCATAGAAGTTATCTAATGTACAAGTATAAGTATTAAGTATAGTAATAATAAGTACTGAGTATAAATTTTACTATTACATTTGGAGTTTTTGGATTCATTAACTGCACAATTTTACTGTTGAACATGTTTAAAATTAAGCCTTTACTTTATATATTCTCTGTAGTTTTATCTAAAGCAATGCATATTTGCTAAGGTTGTAACATGTTTGTAATGTTACACAGAATAATGTTAACAAAGCAGTTCTAAAAGTGTGTGCAGGGTCAAACTTAGTATAATGAAACCAGTTTTCCTTGTCAGATCTGACCTCGTGTACATCCATTTGACCAGTCAGCTGCTATGATTAAGTCCTATATTACTAATATATCCAAATAGCCAGGTGACATTTGGCCTCTTTGTTAAATTTAAGTCCTTATATGGACCACAGAGGCGGAGGAGCCTAGATGTAGTTACCTGTGACATTTGGAGGAAGATAATCATCTGCTTTGTGTTCATTCTTGAGTCCTGAAAGCATCTGAATGTCACTTGAGGTGACTAGACAACCCAGTGAAAATCATCCAATCACATAAAGACCAGAAAATTAAAACAACTCGGATTATAGTCACCTAAAATTGCATCTCAGGCTCAATCTTTAATCCTCCATTGAGAGCACAGCCTCTTATCATGTGTTCTGAAAGTTTTATTAGCCATATACACACTTATTTTAGTGGTGGCCAGTGACCAGGAAGTCAACATATTCACACAGAAATCCACTAAATACAGTTTAAAACAAGTTCAACAGTACATAGAATGAGTATTATATCTGAAGAACTTTAACTATTTTTACTAAAAGCAATGTTTAATCCATAAAGACCCAAACATCCACCGGCGACCAAAACCATCTACTGATCTAAAATGATTACTACCTGTTGATGCACTAATCCTATCAACACATGTAAATAATTGGTGTAAAATGCAGTTTGCCATCTTTTCATGGTCATCAGATATGACCCATTTGGATGCTCAGAGGCTCTGTAGTTACCGTGGAAACGCAGTCATAAAACCCAGTAAAACCCATAGAGTTGGATCAATGACAGTGGATGGAGATGCTTGGTTTATGTTCAGTTAATAATATATTTTACTGAAAAAGTCACTTTTTCTTCAGTTTTCTCTATTTTTGATATAACTCTCAACTTTAATCTGAGCTTTTACAAACATCTACATGATCAGTCATTTAAATATCCTCCTAAGACCCAGGAAAGGGAAAATTTTAGGTTTCTTTTTTTTTTTTTTTTTTACGTTAAACAATTGTCTTGATTGGAAACTGCATAATGCAACAGTTTTTTCCAGATACATTTTTTTTTAAAATTATTTGTATTTATTAATTTATTTTTTTAATGGAATGTCCTTTGTAATGGATAAGATTTTTTAAGTAAAACTGTCAAACTTTTGTCCCCTACGGAAGACAAACATGCATTGCTGGGTCTCAGGAGGATATAGGAAATTACCTGATTAAAAAAAAAGAATAAATAAATACAGTGGATAATATTATAATTAGGGATGGGAATCGAGAACCGGTTCTCAAAAAGAATCGGTTCCCAGTAACTCGATTCCTTGGAATCGTTTGCCTGCCTGCTTAACAATTCTGCCTATCGATTCCACCTTTGTTGTGCATGCGTGATGACGTCACACGTACACTTTATTGTTTTGGGTCAGAACGTAGCCGGCATGGCGTTGAGGCAGAAATGGTCTAAAAAGACGACACCAGGTCCACTTACTTGGAACACCTGCAAAGCTTCCATTTCTTCAAAAGGGTGGAATCCCTCCAAAATCCTCAAACATTTGTCCACAGCATGTGAATCATTTACAGGAATGTCACGTATTTGATACTCTACTTAGCGGCGCTTGTACAGAGTGAACGCCGGACCGGTTCCGGTGTGGGCAACAAATGTCGTAACTCCTCAAATACAAGTTTCCGAAGGTAAGAAGGGAAAGGAAATGAGGAGCACAACAACGGGAGAAAAGCCGAGCCGAGTCGAACCGGTTCCACGTAGTAGAAATGCAGCAATAAAGGAATTAGTAAAGCGTCTTTAGTTTCACTTTCACTGTATGCCCCCCCCCCCGAACCGGCACGGCGTCATCTGTTATTATTATTTGTCCATACTGTATATGTTATATTTTCTGTTCAGAGATGGAAATATAAAAGACAGTTAATGCAAACACACCCGTTTGTACTCTTTTATTCCCTCACCCAATGAGAATCGATAAGAGAATCGATAAGGAATTGGATCGATAAGCAATATCAATAATGGAATCAGAATCTTTAAATTCTTAATGATTCCCATCCGTAATTATAATAAATGGTGAGAAATCACTTTAAAAAACTGAATAGAGAGAAAAATCAATTAGGGAACTTCCACAAAAGTAGCATTGGGTCTGTACAGTTTAAACAACTTTTCTTCTACAAGTAATTTTACGTGTAATGGTTCATCTGCGCCCCCTTTGGAGCACCAGCCACAGTTTACACCTAATGATAGAAAGATCCGGTCAAAAAATAATACAGAAAATTGTCAGTTGTCAACAGTACTACATTTTCTTTTCGCAACAGGATGTTTTTGGCCCTCATTCTTCTTGGAAGCTCTCTTAAACCTCACAAATGTTGTGTGAATCATTAAAGATCAAAAGACCTGCATGCATGTGGTAGAGTGTGTGTGTGTGTGTGTGTGTGTGTGTGTGTGTGTGTGTGTGCGCTCATGTGGGCCATCTGATCATCTCCGCTTTCACAGCAGCAGGATGGGCTCCTTGTATTGTCTGAAAGGAAACGCACACATACACTCAGACACACACACGCACATGCACGTGTCTAGGTGTTATCAACTCTAGACAATACAGAGGAACAGAAGGACAAAGACAGGGGAGAGTGTTGTCCTGAGGGCCAGCCAACACACACACACACACACACACACACACACACGCACACACACTCAACATGACTTCATACCTGATGTAATGACACAAGCAGATTGTTTTCAGTCAGTGGATGAAATTTAATCGGTTTTGCCAACATTCCTTCCATATTTGAAAGCTGTGTTATAAGAATGCTCAAAGTGCATTTAGACGGAATCAAGTAGTTAAACCTCTTGAGCTTAGAAAACACTTCAGATTGCTCAAACATGTCATAACTGTACAGACATCTTTTTTTTTCATCATGTCTCTGCAAATAGCAACATTAGGCAACATCTAAACTCTCTCCTGGCGTAAGTGGAGTGCTATTATACTTTGGCAAATGTCATTAATTTTAATGTTTCGGTTGGTAGTTTGAGTCTGTTTACAGTTTCAGTTTTATTTTGAGAAACTGAGTAGACTTTATTTTTGTGCTTTGAAGAGAGCATTGGTTTGCAGAAGATGGAGAAGAGAGGAAAGAATGCATTGCATCAGATGTGTGTTGTTTTTCTTTTTAAATACTGTTTATCTTAAAGGTTTATTGCAAAAGATATAGTGACTAGTGGTGATGTGTTGTCAGATTTTAACTAACTGGATTTCCCATGTCTTACACTCCAGTATAGTATATACTGTACATGCATGTGCATGTGTTGAGCAATGAGGAGACTGAAACACTCACTGAATTAATACAAGACATAAACAGAAATGAGAGATTGGAATGAAAAGTGCAACAAAATGTCAGAATGTTTGAATAGCTGGAGGAAGAAATACTATACAAAGATGCTTAAAGGAGTGATATTTTGCTTTTTTAAATGGAATTCTTCATTTTAAAACATTTCCCTGTGGTCTACAGAAACTGTAAATGCTATGCTTGGGTCTGAATTCTTCATTAATTCAACTCCACAGGTCCATTTTCAACCCTATTTCTGACTAATGACACCAGACATGTCGTTTTGAGCACTGGCCCTTTAAATCCAAATGAGCCACTTCAGACCCCGCCCCCTCCAGGTTGATGACCTTTCTTTCTGTCCTGTTCCACCACTTGTGTTCATTAATACAACCAACAACTGAACATTTTAGGTAATCGGCTCAAAATTTGGACATATTTTTACTTTTTACTACAACCATGCTGCTGATAAACAATTATGTCGTACTCAGAGAAATGTACATCAGAAGTCTTGACCTTATATGTGCTAATGTCATCACGTAACTAGTTATAAAACATAACAAATTAAGCAGAAATTGAAACTGGTTGTGGAAATCCACTTGATTTTTGCCAAAATAAATATCAAGATAGCTTTGCAGCACCTGGAGGGTTCAAATTCAAACTTGATGAACTGTTAGGGTCCAAATACACAAATAAATGAACCAAAGACTAATAAAAGTAGGTTTAGCAAAATATGACCCCTTTAAGAGCAAGATGATTCACTTTAGAGTGACTTCCTGTTTCAGTGTCACATGGTTTTTCCACTGTCCCACCCCTTTTGGAAACTTTTGTAGAAACTTAAGAAACTTTCCAATAGGAGAAGTGAGCATGATTTACAGCTTTTGACTGACTTGTTGCTAAGGAGTTCCCCAAGTTAAAATTGGACCTATTTTCCACAAGTCACAAACTCTCCAAATACTTTGATGTTAAAAACAAACATTTATTGGATGCACAGATCAGAAGAAAATCTACTTTATTTGAGGCTGGTCTCAAATAGAAGATTGAATCTGAAGGAGGTAAAAATGAGCAGTAAAGTAAAGCAAATAACTGTGATAATTTCTGTTGATAATGTTGTGATATTAGGGTATTAATATTATTATATTTAGACCTCATAAATCTACATTCATCCATTCAGAAACCCACTTAGGAGACAGGAAGTGAACTGTGTTTTTTCATTAGTGAATCCGACACAGACCAAAGTATCAAAGACCTCAAACAAAGCTTCACAACTGGTGATGATGATGAAACTAGTGATACACATAAAAAGGATGTAGCCATTCTTAATAGCGCCAATGACACCTGTGTTTTCTGTCTTTACGATCAAATCTGTTAACATCTAAAACAAAAAATGTAACTTTAACTACACTGTTGCCTATAAATTAGGAATATTTTTGTTATCAGAAACATTCCTGTTTTTCTTCCAATCCACCTTTGACCAGATACAATGATACATACTGAGTCACAGTTCCACTTTATATATCAAGAATAAATCACATTTTCACAATCACTTGATGAGAAAAGATAAAAATATTTCATTCCAACTTCATGGGCGTCAATGTAAATCTGTACGATCGTTTGTCTTTTACTGTTTGGACTCTGTTGCCTTGTTCTTCATATTGTACATTTTTCTACTTTTAACAGTTTAACAGTAGCATCATGTCTACATATGTTGCATTGTTTCCATCCTCTGGAACTGTTTTATTTAAACCAGGGGTATCAAACATAAGGTCCGTGGGCCAAAACTGGCCCACCAGTGGTTCCAGTCTGGCCCGCAGGATGAATTTGCCAAGTGCAAAAATGACATTGAAGATATCAACAGTGTTGGTGTCAAACTCATTTTAGTTCCACTCTCAAAAAAATTAACAATATGTTTGCTGTTACTAAATGTTTTGTGTCTTTGTAGATCCACTGTAATCTGTAAGTTGTAATGCATGTGTAAAAATGAGAAGCAGAGGAATAATATCCTCCTGAGACCTAACAATGCATTTTGGTTTTCTGTAGTGGTCAAGACTTTCATGGTTTTACTTAAAAAAAAAAAAAAAAAAAAAGCAAACATACAGACCACTGTAAAAGATATTCCATAAAAAAATTAATAATGTATCTGAAAAAACTGTTGCATCATTCTGTTTCCAATCAAGGCAGTTATTTAATGTAAAAAAAAACAACAACAACGCTTTTACTTTCCTGAGTCTTAGGAGGATATTGTTAAAATTACACTTATTTTTCTAAAGAAATTTTAAGTTTTTCAGGTTATTCACAGTTTTTGAGAAAGGATAGTTCGTAAATGTTGACAATTTCATAATCTGATTTTACTGTTTTGCGCTAAAACAAAGAGGAAAAAGTAAAAGTTCTCATTTATAGGCTAATATGGTGTTATTTTATTTGTTCGGCCCATTTGAGATCCAATCGGGCTGTATGTGGCTCCTGAGCTAAAATAAGTTCGACATCCCTGATTTAAACAAATTGTTGTAGCAACCATTGTACATCACAAGTAAAAACAAAGACAATTTTAACCATTAATTCCTACATTGTTTTAGTTTGATTTTAATTTCATTCATCACAGCTTTTATGTAGCATTTGTGCTTTTAAAAACTGTCAAAATGATGCGTTTGCTGCTATTTTTAGTGTTAGTTTTATTAACTATCCTAACCCTGCACCAGACCAGTTGGTTGTGTCAGTGTAAGAGGTCCCCAAACAAAAAGACTTAGAGCATGAAATATGAGGCTGCTCAGGGAACACAGAGGAGGAGAGATGAGAGGAAGAGGAGGAGGAGGAGGTGAGAGAGGAGGGCAGAGGGGAGTTTTGTTTGGTGCTGGAGGGGGCAGGAGATGGGAGGGGAGGGGAGGGGGGGGTATAAAGGAGACAACTCGGCAAAAAAACAGAAAGAAAGAAACTCCTCCCGAACACAGTAGACCAGGAGGAGGGGCCCGGGTGCTCGCAAATCACTCCCTAGAGAGAGAGAGAGGGAGAGAGGGGAAGGATTGTGCGGCGCTACTTGTTGTTGCCTGCCTGAAGGAGCGTGAGTGTATAGTCTTCCAGCCGGTCGGACAGTCAGATCAGATCGTCTTTCATTCAGATAAACTATGAAAGGGAATAAGTTTAATAGAAGCACCTAAGAAAACACATACTCCAGAGCCAACGGGGAGAAGAAGAAGAAGAAAGAAGTTTCACTGACAGGTAAGTGTGTGTTTAGACTTACATACAGTAGGTGAGATTGTATGTAGATGCAGAAACAGAGGTAGGAGACTTGTCTTTGTGCTCGTCTTGGCCTCTGAAGGTGTTTCGTTTAAGCTTTTATCATCTCACCTATGAAGCTTCTGACTGCATACATATTTACTTCCCTCTCAAGCTGTCCATCCTCTTGGTGGCATTGTTTACAGCTTGCAGTGAGTTAGATTTGCTCAGGGACTTTTTGAGCAATAAGTTGCCATCCCAAGGCGCTGGGTGTAACTGTGGTTGCTGGGATTGATGGTGGAAAGCCTAGCAGGAAATAATTATATGAAAAAAGACCGATAAGACCAGTGGATTTGACAGGGTTTGGTTGTTTTGGAGCGAGTTTAGTTTTGTTTGTTTTTTTTAAGTTTGTGAGTTGCTGCTTTTATGGGGGGTTTTTTATACACTGAACAAAAATATAAACGCACCACTTTTGTTTTTGCTCCCATTTTTCATGAGCTGAACTCAAAGATCTAAAACTTTTTCTATGTACACAAAAGGCCTATTTCTCTCAAATATTGTTCATAAATTTGTCTAAATCTGTGTTAGTGAGCACTTCTCTTTTGTCCTTTGCTGAGATAATCCATCCACCTCACAGGTGTGGCATATCAAGATGCTGATTAGACAGCAGGATTATTGCACAGGTGTGACTTAGGCTGGCCACAATAAAAGGCCACTCTAAAATGTGCAGTTTTACTGTATTGGGTGGTCCAGGGGGGTCAGAAAACCAGTCAGTATTTGGTGTGACCAAACATTCAGTTCACAGACAAAAGCTCTGCTGGACATTCCTGAAGTCAGCATGCCAATTGCATATTCCCTCAAAACTTGTGACATCTGTGGTATTGTGCCGTGTGATAAAACTGCACATTTTGGAGTGGCCTTTTATTGTGGCCAGCCTAAGGCACACCTGTGCAATAATCCTGCTGTCTAATCAGCATCTTGATATGCCACACCTGTGAGGTGGATGGATTATCTCAGCAAAGAAGAAGTGTTCACTAACACAAATTTAGACAGATTTGTGAACAATATTTGAGAGAAATAAACCTTGTGTGTACACAGAAAAAGTTTTAGATCTTTGAGTTCAGCTCATGAAAAATGGGAGCAAAAACAAAAGTGGTGCGTTTATATTTTTGTTCAGTATATACATATATATATATATATATATATATATTATTGGATCATTAACTTTTTATCAGGCAAGTGACTATTTTTGGTCATTTCCAAATACATTTCAAAACAGTTACAGTGAGGACAGTGAGGCAACAATCTCGGGTCCAATGTGGTCTACAGGGTCTGTAAGGTCCACCTCTGCATGAACAGTGAGTGTACCTGCTGTGTTAGGTACCATGAAGTAATGTTACTAATGTAAGGAATGATGTTCAAAGGGATCATGTGGATGTGGACAGGGGTCTGGATCAGATTCAGATCAGATTCAGAAAACTTTATCCCATATTCATTTGCAGCTTACCGCAGACATCAGTCAACATTCAAAAGTGCAATATGACAAACATGAATCAAATACAAGATAGGTCATTGGAAGATAACTACAAATAGATGCATTAAATAATTGACAATAAATAAACAACAAATACCAGTGCAGGCTAACAGACCCTGTTAGTTCTGCTAACATTAAAAAATGTCCTTTAAAATGACTGCATATGTATCAGCTCTAAAAGTGATGTTCTAATGTTCTAAAATACATGTTCCTTTCACCTTACATGTGTTTTCTTGTATTTTTTTGTATTTACTTATTGGATTTCTTTTTTTTTTTTTGCTACTTATGGTAACTTCATTCACCTTGATTTTCTACATAACATTTTTTTTTTCACCAAAGTAATAAAGTCTTGTTAGACAGTATTTCTGTGAGTGCCCTATAAAAGGTTAATGTGATTTTAGCTTAGTAAGTAAACAAGTGCTGTACAGTGCAAACACTGAGCAGAATTAAACAGAAAGTTAATGTTGAAATGATGCAACTACATAGAAGGTAAACACATTATAGGATAAAGTGCATCATATTAGATTAAGCATTGCCAAAGTGTTGCTGATTCCTGTTTTGTCATCTGTCTGCAAAAAGTAATATGAGCCATTCACAGATTTGTGAATTGAAAACAGCAAAGATTTAAGATAGTTATAAAACAAGGCTTCACTCAGTGACACTTTGACAGGTGGGGTGTCTGAAACTCTGACCTTTCCGCTATGAGAACGCAACTTTAAACAGCAAACCACCCAGGAGATGATGACAGAGGCAGACATATGTGTGTGTGTCATGTTAGTGTTTTCCGAGCCGTGTAAATAACCACACGCAGCAGGTTGTTTTGGGGCATTAGTCAGTGTCATCTGTGTCTGAACTCTGTTAGTGGAGATGAAATGAGCCAGTGAGATTCAGCCTTTAATTAAAACTGAATCGTCTGTTGGATTCACAGAGCTCAGCTTTAATTCTGGGATGGTTGTGAACTTCACTGGTCGTGTGTGTGTGTGTGTGTGTGTGTGTGTGTGTGTGTGGTGTTGTGTTACGTTACTTGCCTTAGTGGGATGAGGTGGTGGTTGGTATTCCAGCCAGCCGTCAGCACTATGTGACCTGTTGGTCTTTACAAAGACACACAGACAGACTGGTCGACTGCAGATGTCAATGGCAAACCTATCGCTGGTCTAGGGCTGAAAGACATATCGTAATCGTATCGATATTGAGATATGAACATTCAAGATATTAATATCGAAAAAGCAACGATATAAACGATATAGATTTCCCCCGTGCTCGCCCTGCATGTACAGCTCTGGAAGTCACAACAAATTTAATTTATTTGTACTTTATGTTAATGACTGGCAGTGAGTTCTTCTGAATAAAACTGCACTTTCCATATTCTTTTATATTATGATGTTTGTATTTTTCTGAAAAATGCTTGCTTTTCACCGAACCCATAGTCATATTGTATCGTATCGATATCGAGATATCTGGCATGAATATCGAGATATGAAATTTTGTCCATATCATTCAGCCCTACACTGGTCTACATTTTTTTTTGTTCGTTTTTTTTTTTTTTTTTTTTTATAAATTATCTGCCTCAGAGATTAAATGTGCTGAATCACACATAATTTGATAAGATGAATTGGAATACAAAGAACAGAAGTGGTGGTTAGCAGATGTTTTCATGTGTACAATAGTGTTATTACACATATATATTGGTATAAGTACATTTATAAAATCTGTTTATAATAGCCCTGTGATGAACTGGTGACACATCCAGGGTGTACCCCACCTTCATCCGTAGGTAGTTGGGATAGGCTCCAGCACCCCCATGACCCTCTCGAGGATAAAGGGGTTCTGAAAAGGAATCTTTATAAATCTTTGTCTATAAGAACCCAAACAGTGAGTGTATTATAATGTATAGACAGTGTTTTGAAGTAAATCTGTAGCTCTGAGACAAACTTTCCTTTTGATTTAAACCCCTTCTCTCATGAATTCTCAGAATTTCACATTTTGACACAAGACTGTATCTTGGAAACTGCAGACAAACAGCAGTTTTGCACTGAATACTGCTGGACATTAATTCATTGTGTGGAATGCTGAATGTTGTCCAGGGTATATGATGATGTTTTTATACTTCTAGTGACACTTTTTTTTCTGCTTTTTTTTTTTTTTTTAGATATTTATACAGTTGGGTTTTTCTTTTATATTTTAGTTTTTATACTCTTTTATATACATTATTTATACTTTTTATGGCACCTGGGACGATTGCACTTTTTAAATTTTGTTGTACCTGTACAATGACAACAAAGACATTCTATTCTATTCTATTCTATTCTATTCTATTCTATTCTATTCTATTCTATTCTATTTTTGACTCAATTTTTCTTTATTAGTGACTTAAACTTCATAAAGTTTCATTTACATCTTACTTTTTGGCCAGTGTTATTTTAATGTTGATGTTTTATGATGAAACTGCTACACATATCAGAAAGAAATCTAGAATATTTTCAACTCCATTATCCTTCTGTAATGCTTTTATATGTAAACACTGAGTACAATATATATGTTAAAGACTGGGTGTGATGCGCCTCTCCCTTTAGAGCCACATGCAACATGAGTGTGTTTTATATGATATCATCATTGGCACATGACTAATGAAGCGCATTAAGACGTAATGAAATACAAGACAGGAAGGCACATACAGGGTCTTTTTGGTTTAGGTCATCATCTATTGTCTGAACTTTAATAAAAAGCTTTTTAGAGGCTAAGAGCATAAAAAACAAAAAAAAAAGCAAACCAGATACAGCTGCTATGATGTATTTTGCCTTTCGTACATGTATTAAGTGAATTGCAATGTCTAGATAACAAAAGTGACACATAAACATGCTCATGTTGCATCTGTTTGTAAAAGGAGAGGCAAAAGTTACTCCAGGTTTGATCACAGAGAAGATATGGACTCCATAATTTACACTATATTTATGTAGGGCATAACAGGGTACATTTTATTGGTAGGAAGAAATCTTATAATGGTTAAAAATAAGCATATGGGAAAACAGACCAAATAACTACTTTTAGCTTTGCATCACACATGTAGACAGTTCCTTTCTTTGTAAATTAACAAGTTTTTGCCGTTTCATGTGCATCTTTTAATGTGATTCTGTTTTAATTATAGGGTGAGTCACATAAATGTTATTACATTTTGCAAGAGAGAAAACTCTGGATATGAAAATACTTTCTTTACACATTAACCCATAAAAACCCAGTGCAACTTTTGTGGCAGTTCTCAAATGATTTTTTTCTCTATTTGTAACTTTTCTTAAGCAATTTATCAACATTTATTGTTTTTTTTTTTCAACGTTCTTTTTTTTTTTTTTTTTTAATCACAGTAAAAAAAAAAAAAAAAAAAAAAAAAAAGGGACAGTCATACAAGAAGAAAAAAACCCCAATACTTTTGGAATTTCCACATAACATATATATAATTCCCACCCTACAAAGTCCCGGGTTTCGCATCCCAATCTGAGATTAAATAAATAAATAAACAAACTAGAAAAGCACTCGGAGAGCACAGACCTCTGCCAAGGCAGATCCGTGCCCCCCCCTGCACCCCCGATCACCACCAAAATGTAATCATTTGTTCCTTGCACCAGTATCAACATTTCCTGAAATTTTCATCCAAATCCGTCCATAACTTCTTGAGTTATCTTGCACACGGACAGACAGACAGACAAACCAACACCGGCAAAAACATAACCTCCTTGGCGGAGGTAATAAAAGCAATAATGTTAGTATGACACTCATCAGGCATAAATAATTAAAGAGAAGAAGAGAGTGGAGTTGGACTACGAGACAGATTTGAGGCAAATAAGGTTGGTTTGGGCTGCGTAACAACACCATTTATTCTAATATTATGCTCTATATTTTGCATTCTGAAGTAAAAATCAGGTATTTTCCTATATTTAATTCACTGATCATGTAGAGATGTCCATAAAAGCTCAAATTAAAGTTGTCGAAAATGGAAGAAAAAGTGACATTTTCAGTCAAATCTATCATTAACTGAACATAAAAACAAGTGTCTCCATCCACTGTCATTGATCCAACTCCATGGGTTTTACTGGTGAATCAAGATGACGGTGTTTCCACGTTCACTACGGAGCCTCTGAACGTCCAAATGGATCATATCTGATGACCATGAAAAGATGACAAACTGTATTTTACACCAATTATTTACATGTATGAATAGGATTAGTGGATCAACAGGTATTTAACTTGTTATATCAGTAAATGACTTTGGTCGCCAGTGGATGTTTGGGTCTTTATGGGTTAAAGATGTAACAAGAGGCCGAGAACAATTCACACAGAACTTCACACATCCTCCACTACTGACTCACATACTATTTTTTTCTGACTTAGTGACTTTACAGACACTTTTATTTCTCACGTAAAATCCATTTATACACTTTGCTGTTGCACATTGAGGACATACGGTGACAGTAGTCGATGTGTTCATATGAGACGGATTCAGAGATATTAAATGTCAGCTGCTGTGGGGTTTAATACCGGCCTCATTAATATGTTACACACATACTTCACACACACACTCATACATGCTGGTGGGCCTACGCACTGAAGAGCGCAGTAGGACACCTCGCTCTCTCTCTAACAAAGGCTGCTTCTAAACAGCGGTCATGTGACAGTTGTTCCCATTGTTCACTTCTGGCCAGGGGTGGTTTTGCTAATGCACTGATGTGTGTGTCTGTGTGCGTCTGTGTGTGTCTGTGTGCATGCCAGAGCAGGAAGACACTTTAAGCCAGCTAGAGGAAACCCCTTATTCCCAAACATGTTTATTTTCTTTTCTGTTGCGTGCAGGTATGTGTATGCAGTGAGCGACAGATACTGTTACAAACTCACATTCGCGTTAATCACAGTTTGTGTTTTTCATCTTGATGCTTAAGAGTTTCCTTCAGCCAAAGCGGATTTCCGAAACACACACATTAGTCCAGGTATTTGTGGACACAGGGCCTCCTTAATGACGCCCAATTCTTAAAATACTGTTTTACTGGATTAAAACAAAGCCCTGACTTCTGACTAAAACACAGCATTACGGTCATAAAAAAGACACCGAGAAACGTATCTAAACATTGATTTTATTGGGACAGTTATGGCCTTTGACACTGTGAGACATAATTAGAACGACAATCTGAGAATCAGAGGAAAAAGAGGGAGATATTTGTTTTATTGCTGATAATTCTCTAAAATGAGCAGGCTGCTGTCTAAATGTTTATACTGTCATTTCCCCTTCCTGTTAATCTACGTTGGTTTCCCACCCAAGGCCTTGTGTGTTTGTGTGTGCGTTGGTGTTCTCGACCCAAGGACTTTGCTAGAGTTGGTGGCAAAACAGACATCTGTTTTTGGAATATTTTGTTTCTTAAAGGTCAGTTTGGAAATGTTGAGTTGTGACTTGGGTAAAGAGACAGTGTCCTCACTCTGAGTTCACTTTGCAAATGAATTTTTAATAAGTTTTGCCTCAGGTTTTATGGCTTTAGTTGATTAAAAATGGTGGGTCTCATCATTATGTGCAAGCAATTGGAATTTAATTGGTGAAAAAAAAGGACATAAATAGGTTTAAATGCAATAATTAAATTGGTACTTTAGTAAAAGGTCACTGTTTTTTTTTTTTTTTTTGTCATTTTATTTTAAATTATACATTTACATAAACATGTAGACATAAGGAAACACACAGACATGATACAAAAAAAAAAAAATACAACAAACCTACAGACCTATTAAACACAAAAAAAGAGAAAAAAACCAACAAAATAAATGTTATCAACTCCTCTTTACAATGTTCAGGGCTGATTAAGAGTTAATATAATGTATACTAACAACAAAGTTCTCCATCAAAAGGACATAGGAGACAAAAAAGGTCACTGTAACAAATAAAAACTGTTTTTCTCAACCTGTAAAAGCATATTTCTCTGTTAGAGATGACACAACAGTCACATAAGTCAACAACTGTCCAAACCCAAAATGACTAACATGAAGGCTGAAGAATGAAATAAAAGGAAAATGCCAAATCAGTCGCAGGAGACAGTGTGATTCTCTTAACTAATTTAATACTTCAGGATTTATTTTTTTTCCCTTTATTAAGTCAGACAGTCTTAAGATTAGAATCTCTTCTCCAAAGAACAAGAAACATTCACTAGAGCACAATGAGCAGACAGAAACAACAGCAACGACACAGGAAACATGGAATTGATAAAAATATCACATCATGTTTTATTGTGAAACGTGAAAAACATTCGATAACAAAGACTCCTTATCCCTAAGGGAAATGGAGATCACTAGTTCATGCCATTTGATGCATTAGTGTAAATGTGGGGATAGAACTTAAAGCTTTTCCAATAACAGGCTGATTTCTATGTAAAGTAAGGTGGTGACTAATGATTATTTTCATTGTCGATTAATGTGTAGATTATTTTCTCCATTAATTGATGGGTTCTTCGGTGCATGAAACATCAGAAAAAGGTAAAAGTTGTTGTTTAAACCCATGATAGGATTCTCAAGTGTCTTAAGTTAAAGATGAAATACAGGGTTCCTGCGGGGTCTTAAAAAGTCTTGAATTTCCAAATCTGCATTTAATATGGAAGATGTTGTATAAATGTGAGATGGGGGTGGGATTTAATGAGTTTTCTTCTTCCCACTCCTTTTTGAGTAGTGCATATTGAATTTATTTTGTTAATGCTAGTGTAGATGGCAGTTGCTATTTTGCCTTGATCACCTTTGTTACCTCCGCCAAGGAGGTTATGTTTTTGTCGGTGTCTGTCTGTCTGTCTGTGCAAGATAACTCAAAAAATTACGGATGGATTTGGATGAAAATTTCAGGAAATGTTGATACTGGCACAAGGAACAAATGATTAAATTTTGGTGGTGATCGGGGGTGGAGGGGGTGGGGGGACCACTGATCTGCCTTGGCGGAGGTCTGCGCTCTCCGAGTGCTTGTAGTTTATTAATGTATTTGCTCTGCCATTAGTTCCTTGTACACAAAAGACATTTGATTTTTTTTCTTCTGCTCAAAACAAACAAATAAATGAATGAATGAATGAACAAAAAAACTTCAAGTCTTTAAAATGTGTTACATTTCGTATGGTAGGTCTTAAGTTATGTTGCCATAAACTTGTTTGCTGTATTGTGTTTAAATGTGTCTGTTAAATGTCCAAACTGCAAAGAAAGTAACGTTAGTGACTCAGTTCTATCCGTTCCAACCCGAGAATTTGTATGAAAATTAAGAACCAATTATCACTAACTTTGCAGCCCCAGGTGAGAAATGACTCGAAACAGTGGGAATCGAGGTGTTGGAGTAAATCAGTACATTTTCCTTAATTCTAGGAGTTATGAATTTTTGTCAGTATGGCTGTGAAATGGGCATTTAATTCTATTCTAAGTAGTCTTAAAAAGGTCTTAAAATGTCTTACATTTCATGTCAGGTCCGGCATCGAAATGTGGTTAAAAAAAACTCAAAATAAAGATAGCAGAATATAAAGGGGAGCCTCATATACTTTATGAAGTTTCCCTTGGCAAAGCAAATTTGTTCAGTACCAAAAGGCAGCCAAACTACCATTCTCCTGTTATGATGCTGGACAAGACAAGTTTAAAAAGAAAAAAAAAGTCTTAAATTTAACTTATTTGGCTTTTGAAACCACAGGAGAGGTTTGAATGTATTGTTTTTATTCAGTTGTTTTTATTTGGTATTGGTTTATTGTTGTTTTTAAATTGTACAGCTTTTTATGTTTTAATCTATCCTTTATTTTATTATTTTATTTAGGCTTTATTTTAGGCTCTTCTGTATTTTAAATTTTTTTTTTTTTTTTTTAAATTTCTGATTTTATTTTTACAGTTGTTCTCAGTCTTTTAATCTATTCTTATATTTTACTCTGTTATTTTGATTTCTATTTATTTTTCTGTACAGCACTTTGGTCCACTGTGGTTGTTTTAAAGTGCTTTACAAATAAAGTTGGATTGGATTATAGAAACCTATAGGAACCCTGGAAATAAAGAAAGCAGGAAATATTCAGATTTAAGGAGCTTTTTTAAGATGATTATTTGGCCAGAGTTGGTCATCTGGGGTCTTTCTGTGCAGACTTTGTACTGTATGTTCCCCTAAATAAATAACCTACCTAACTAAATAAATGAGTAAATCTGGGTCATTATGTTCCTGCAAAGTGTGAGAACCGTAATATGTAACATCAGTCATCACCATCCTGTTATCTCAGATTAATTTATCGTGAATGTGAGGTAGCTTTAAGGGTCTGTTCAACACTTGTCGCTTGTATATGTTATATACTGCACATATTCATCATGTTATTCTGGTCTAGTTTGGATTGGCTCACATGTCCAGATATAGAAAATAATGGCCTCAGTGCAGGAAATACCAGCACTCATTCTTGTGTGAGCGTGCGATGCAGGGCAAAGTGACCAGAGGCTGAACAGCTGTAGGGAGGAGAGGATGTGGCAAAGAGGGAGAGAAAAGAATAATTCTTCTCAAGCCGTGGGAGGACAAAGGAAAAGAAATGGGGTGACAACGTGAAGAGCAAAAGAAGTGCTGACGTGATGATGGACAGACCGAAAGAAAGGGGAAGGGGGGTGGGGGTGGGGGGGTAGTGGAGTGGAAGGGAAGATGGATTGGTGACTTAAAAGGGCAGAGAAAGATGAGTAAAAAATAAAAAAGTTAAGTGTTTCTTAACTTGGAAACCACTTTTATGCTCAGGTTTTAACATGAATAATTAACTTTACAGACAAATTGCCACAGTACTGGGAGTGCAGTGTGTCTGAGTTTACCCTCAGTGAGAGTCTGTGCTTTCTCTTCTGGATGGTGGGGGTTAAAGGTAGGGGGTGGGGGTCCTGACAGATGGTGAGGGCCACACACACACACATACGCACACAAATACACTTACACACAGCTGACCATCCCCTCGGGGTCTTATAATAGGCCCTCCTCCTGAAGTGGTTCTGCCCCTCAGAGGAATCCACTCTCTGACCCAGCATGCCTTCGCTGGACTCTGTATTAACCTGAATCGGTTTTACTGTAGGTTTGTGTGTGTGTGTGTGTGTGTGTGTGTGCGTGTGTGTGTGTGAGTAAACTTTCCTTGTCATGTTAAACTGGGCTGAACTGGCCAGCTGTTCCCTAAACCATTATTTGCAATGTTATTCACATCCATCATCACATGGTTCAGTGGGCTCCTTCCTCAAAGATTCAGGATGATTTTGGATCAGATTTCTAAAAATGAATCTGATTTGATAAACTCCAAAATCTAATCAAGTCATTTCTCTCTACTTGCAATTTGCAAATGAAGGAGAAAACATGATTTTATCTGCAACTGCAGCTAAATCACATTTTAAAGCCAGTATTACAGAAGGGAGTGCAAAGATTGAATTATGATCACATTTAACAGCAGTGAAAGTAACAACTCACACAAAAGTTTAAACCTGTTTCTTACATTTTCAGTATCAGACATTCATTCTTTTGCCATGTTGTTGTGTCTTCTATTTTTTTCCAACATTGTTCCCATGATAGTGAGATGGTGGTGTATATATGTATGTAATACCTTTTTTCTCTTTTTCACTTCTGAAGGCAAGCACTTCTATTTTTCTATATTCTTTTTTTTTTTTGGATATCTGCTTCTTTTAACTGTTTACACCAACAGAACCAAGACAAATTCCTTGAAATGCAAAAATTACTTGGCAATAAATCTGATTCTGATTCTGATGAGTTCTAACCCATGAGTCAGTTATTTTTTATCATATTTTCACAGTTGACAGATTTCAGTCATTCATCCTGTTGCAGATGTCAACTATTCATCTTCTATCAACACGATGTCTCTTATCAGATGATCAGTACATAGTTGTATCTCAGTCAACGCTACGTTTTACTACTTACCAATGCGTGTTGCCAAGTGTAGCTAATCCTATAACACCAAACGTATCATATTTGATACATGAGTTTTTAACTCCTCTACTTGACCAGTGTGATATTTTTTTCTTGAAAAACCTGATGTATACAATTAGATACATGCAATACACAGATAATCCACCAGGGCGGAGGAATGCGTTCACCAGAGGCCTTTCTACTGACATTACAAGACTGTTATCAATGAGGAAGGAGGCCGAATGATGCCAGTTTTGAAAAGGAATTACCAATTTGTTAGACATGTTTGTGTTATATTATGTTTTTGTTTGTTCAAAAATCATAATATTTGAGCATTGAGACCCGATGTATCAAATATGTTACAAAACTGAAATAAATACATGGAAAATGATTTTTGAACATATATTTTTTTGGTTGTTCAGAAGGACCAATAAAGGCTCCAGTTTCAAAGAAGTGGAATTTTCTGTCAATGATTTAATGGTTCAGGGTTTACAGGGTTAAATGGAACCAAAAAAAAAATCACCATTCTGTTTCTGAAATCTGAAATGAGACTGATTCAAATGCCTCAGGATGTCAGTTCTTTTTAACTTGTTTTTTTGGATGACAAGTTTTATTTTTTGCAAAATTTGCTGCATTTTTTTTTAATTCCACAAGTTTCAGAGGTACATTCAAGAACAATTAAAAGCATTATATACTGTAGGGTTCACAGACTTTTACTGACAAATCACATTTAAGTAAAGAATCCATTCGTGTCATTCCTAAAACTGTACGAGACCAGTGAAGTTTGTTGATGGAATGTCCATTTTTCAGGTCATAGGGATATTTGACAGTTGATGCTGAACCGTCCTAATGATTTGACCTGGTTTCAGTGGCTTTTCGGTTCCTTCCTGCTTATATTTTCTAAATTTTACTTGGCCGGATGGTTATTTACACATTCCTCTGGTGTGGCAATTCAGGTCATTTGCTGGTGCTTTATTCAAGCTTTAGGTAACTGTAGTCTTCTGTTTAACAAAATATACAAACCTCTTTTTGTTTTACACTTGGATACATTAAAATTACATTACATATTACATCCTTTGATCAGATGATTCGGAAAATAAAGGACAAAAATGCTGGTTGACTAATGTTTTTAACTCATAAAGACCCAGTGCTACTTTTGTGTCAGTTCCCCATTTGATTTTTCACTCTATTTGGCCTTTCTTAAGTGATTTATCACCATTTATTATAATATTATTCTCTGTATTTTGTGTTTTTTAAGTGTATATCAGGTATTTTCCAATATTTATTTTACTGATCATTCATTCACAAAACAGAGAAAACTGAGAAAAAAGTGACTTATTCAGCAAAGATATTAATAACTGAATGTAAAAACAAACATCTCTATCCACTGTCATTGATCCAACTCCATGGGTTTTACTGGTGAATCAATGTTGTAGAAGATGACAGTGTTTTTGCATTTACTACGGAGCCTCTGAACGTCCAATTGAGTCATATCTGATGTTAAAACTAAAGGTACATTTGTTTGGACAAATATAATGATAACAAAAATAGCTCATAAGAGTTGAATTTCAGAGCTCGTATCTATCCATTTTCCATGGTTTTCTTCCCCTAAAAAAAGCAGAAGTTGTAGTTGTGGCCTGTGTAATATAGTTAAAACATAAAGACCCACTGCTACTTTTGTGGTCGTTCCCTAATGATTTTTTTCTCTATATTTAACATTTCTTATGTGATTGTCACCATTTTTTATGAAATAATCCTATGTATTTTTCAGTTTTCTAGTGGAAATCAAGTATTTTCCCATATTTAATGTACCGATCATATAGATGTTCATAAAAGCTCAGATTAAACTTGAGGTTTATTATACTGAAAAACAAAGAAAACTGAAGAGAAAGTGACTTTCTCAGTAAAATATATCATGAACTGAACATAAAACAAGTGTCTACGATTGCTGTTATTTATCCAACTCCATGGGTTTTACTGGTAAATCAATGTTGTAGAAGATGACAGTGTTTCCACGGTAACTATGGAGCCTCTGAATGCCCAATTGGGTCATATCTGATATTAAAACTAAAGGTACATTTGTTTGGACAAATATAATAATAACAACAAAAATAGCTCATAAGAGTTGAATTTCAGAGCTCGTATCTATCCATTTTCCGTGGTTTTCTTGATAAATACTAAAATCACTTCAGTTCTTATATCAATAGCTATAACATTATACTGACAAAAACAGTGCTTTTAGGCATTCCATCTTTTCTTTTCTGTCTGTTTTAGTCACATGACACACACAGGAGTCAGTACTTGATGACTTTTGATGGTCTAATATTTTTTTTCAGTGACTCTACTACAGTAAAGTATGTCTTAGTTTATAGGTTGCTGTTAAAGAAAATATCCTGCCATCTCTACCAAGTTTGGCAGATGTAAAATACATAGGTTCCCCTTAAAAAAGCAGAAGTCATAGTTGTGGCCTGTGTAACATAGTTAAAACATAAAGACCCAGTGCTACTTTTGTGGTCGTTCCCTAATGATTTTTTTCTCTATATTTAATATTTCTTAAGTGATTGTCACCATTTTTTTTAATGAAATAATCCTCTGTATTTTGCATTTTTCAAGTGAAAATCAAGTATTTTCCCATATTTAATGTACCAATCATATAACTTTCATAAAAGCTCAGATTAAACTTGAGGTTTGTCATATCAAAAAACAAAAAACAAAAAAAAAATGAAGAGAAAGTGACTTTTTCAGTAAAATATATCATTATTGAACATAAAACAAGTGTCTACGATTGCTGTTATTTGTCCAACTCCATGGGTTTTACTGGTAAATCAATGTTGTAGAAGATGACGGTGTTTCCACGGTAACTATGGAGCCTCTGAACATCCAAATGGGTCATATCTGATGACCATGAAAAGATGAAAAACTATTTTCCACTATTTTTTTTACATGTATTGACAGTATTAGCGGATCAACAGGTATTCAACATTTTAGATCAGTAGATGGTTTTGGTCACCGTTGGATGTTTGGGTCTTCAAGGGTTAATGGTGATGTACTTATACTCAGTGTTAAGTTGTAGATTATAGCTTTCGGTTCAGATGATTTGTCAGCAGTAGCCACGTTAACCACCTCTGGTCACTGCAGAGCTTTTTCGTCTGGTCGTCTGGTGTACATCTGGCAGGACGTCTGCAGCGCCAAGGCAGCAATTTACCCTGCAGCCTACTTTCTCTGATCACAATCAGGTTGTTCCAGTGGACACACAATAACAAACAGCAGCATAGTTGTTCAGGTCAGATTCTTGAGTTTGATGAGATTAGAAGCAGGGAGGGTCCTGCCATCCCGTCTGCCAACATGTCTGTCAGCTGACGATATTTTGGTTTGTATAGTATGACTAACCGCCGCATGATGAGTGATTCAGAGCAGATGAGGGTGCACTGTCCACTCATCATCATCATCATCATCATCATCATCATCATCATCATCATCATCATCATCATCATCATGCAGAGGAATTTATCAGGAACCTGCCCAATGGTTTTCCATCACTGTCGACATACCTTTCCTGTTCATCTTTATATATTTATATGCGTCATAGATGTACCTCATGAGCCAAAAATATAAAACTTATCATGAGTCTGGACGAGAACCTACTTTTTAGTGACTCAGTTTTAACATATGAACACATTCTTCTCTGAGCCACAGATTTAATGCGAAAATCTAAATCTAAACATGCATTTAATCCTCAAAAATGAAAACTCCTGTACTGATGATTCAGGTCTGATCAAGTGTTTTCAGATGTGATTAAAAATGTTTTGTTTCACACCTTCTCGGTTTAGTTTTCCTTCTCAAGTAACATGACTCAAATGGAGTCATTATAGTGTTGATTTTTATATTAGTTTTGTCTTTTGGTTGGTTGTTTGAGTTGAGTTTTTGTTAGTTTTACAAGTTCAGAAATAATTTTGTTTTATTCTGTTTTATGGGTTTAGTGTTAACTTTAGATTTTCAAGTCTTATGAGGAAAGCTGTGGTTTATAGAAACTGAAAAAAGTAGGATGAAAGAATGTATGATATCAAATATGCTTTATATAACCATTATTTATTACAGGACACTTTGTTCTTGCACGCTGAACTATTAGCATTGTGGGAAGAGGAATGAAAACTTTACCTGCAACTTGTTTTGTTTTCTTTGTATTTCCTTGTTAATGGCAGTTTCTACTCATTTGTGTTCACTGATTACTTTAGTTTTAATTAACATCCTGAATGTAGAAAACAAACTGCTGGTGCAATGCAATGCTATACCAGCGTGAAGGCATTATGATACACTGTGATATTTCAGAAATAAGAGTATTAATTAAACCCCAAAAAGGAAAAATAAAAATTTATAGAAGTCAAAATCAGGTTTAGGGCTCACGAAAGAGGTCAGATAAACTTCTACTGATCTCAGGCCAATATAAAGTAACTTAAGAAACTGATCTAACACAAAGAAACACAACAGACCTCACCTGACCTACAGATAAAGAACAAAGAGGGGTGTATGTACACAAAAAAAACACAGTAACTACCAAATAAATGACAGTTAGCCATAAGCTGCCAAAAATATTCATTAATTAGGCCAAAATACACATCCAAACAACAGTAAATCTAAACTAAATAACCCCAAATGACCAATGCATCCAATTATGGAACCTTGGAATTAACATGGAACCCCTCAACAAATTTAACATAATGTTAGATTATGTTAGACTGAGAAACTGTAATGTTGGATATACACATTGACAAAATGTGCTACTCACAAATAGAATTAATGTATTTTCGACAAACAAAATAAAATATACTGCGTGACATTAAGAACTATGGGTCATATTTATGTTTAGTATGAATGTAAAATGTCAAATTACAACAAAAATGAAGAAAGTAACAGTGCATTCGTGCTGGGGTGTCAAACTCATTTTCTTTCTTTTTTTTTTTTTTTTTTTTGTCTTTTACAAGAAATGTCACCTTCTATTTGTCCAAAGTACAGAGCCTATCAGAAATGTTAGATATACAGGGTGAGGAAGCAAAATTTACAATGAACATTTAGTTGTTTTTTCTCAGCAGGCACTACGTCAATTGTTTTGAAACCAAACATATATTGATGTCATAATCATACCTAACACTATTATCCATACCTTTTCAGAAACTTTTGCCCATATGAGTAATCAGGAAAGCAAACGTCAAAGAGTGTGTGATTTGCTGAATGCACTCGTCACACCAAAGGAGATTTCAAAAATAGTTGGAGTGTCCATAAAGACTGTTTATAATGTAAAGAAGAGAATGACTATGAGCAAAACTATTACGAGAAAGTCTGGAAGATACTATTAAAGAAGAATGGGAGAAGTTGTCACCCGAATATTTGAGGAACACTTGCGCAAGTTTCAGGAAGCGTGTGAAGGCAGTTATTGAGAAAGAAGGAGGACACATTGAATAAAAACATTTTCTATTATGTAAATTTTCTTGTGGCAAATAAATTCTCATGACTTTCAATAAACTAATTGGTCATACACTGTCTTTCAATCCATGCCTCAAAATATTGTAAATTTTGCTTCCCCACCCTGTAGTGATTTAACATCAAATACAGACAAACTCATTTTAGTTTAGGGGCCACATTCAGCTCAATATGATCTGAAATGGACTGGACCAATAAAAAAATTTTAATGAAAAAAGTCAGTTTACATTGTGACAATGTTTACATTTACAAAGCTTCCTTATGAATGTGAATAACATAAATGAAATGTGTTAATATAAGTAACTGCCATTTTATACAGTATTTTGCCTCGGCTTCTCATTGACACGTGCATATTACAACTTACACACCACAGTGTATCTACAAATACACAAAACATTTAATAACAGGCAAAATATTGTCATAATTGCATTTACTTCTCTTAAAACATTTCAGGTTGGTTATATTTGTTCAGGTAATTCACATTTTTTGTGAAAGGATAGTTTGTAAGTGTTAATATTTTCATGTAAATTATTTACATTTACTTTGTCCAAGGCTGTGTTTACTGGGTGAAAAAGGACAGATAGCTAATGTATCAAACAAAAAACTTTCTGTTATCGTGGTTGGGGTTTCAGCAGCAGTCAGGATTATTCTTAAGCACTGGAAAATACCTAAAGCTCCACAGTTTAAAGAATGGGTCAACAGGGTGATAAAGACTGCTTCATATGAATGTATGCTTCATAAGGTCAATAACCACATGGCACCACAGCACCAGTTTGGGAGTCATTCTGGTCTTACATAACTATGAGTGACAGTCAGCAGGATGATAGTTGAACTACCTCCCTCATGTATTTAATTAATTAGTAAATTAATTACTCATCTATTTTACTTTTTACTTTAATTTTCTTTTTTTTTTTCTTGAGACCTTCCACGCTTTGTAGTTTTGTTTTGTTTTTTTATACTTTTCATGTATGTACAGAAGCCCTCAATGTTATTATTAAGCAACATTGTATGAATGTCATGATCTAAGTGAAAACTCGAATAAAAACTTGAATTATTAAAAAAAAAAAAAAAAATCATGTAAATTACCTTTTTTACAATAAAACAAAGATAAAAGTCTGGAGTTGTCATTATTTATAGGTTATTGTGATAGTATTTTACTGGTCCGACCCAATTTAGATGAGATTGGTCTGAACTAAAATGACTGTTAATATCTTCTGTGTAATTTTGCATTTCATAAATTCATCCCATGGGCCGGATTGGACACTTTGGCGGGCTGGTTTTGGCCCACGGGCCGTATGTTTGCTGCCTGTGCATTAGTGTGTCAGGGTTACAACAGTCTAGGAGTTGCGTGGATGCAGGTGTGGCGTTTACAGGCAGGTTTTACTTTCCTCCAGGCGACATATAAGTACATACAGTATTTCTGCATACATGATCATATGAAGAAAACGTAAGTGTGTTAGTGTGTGTTTTTGTGTGTTTGTGTGTGTGACACCTTGTACTAGTTCTCTGTACATGTGTCCCATGTATCATCGTCTTTCATGTCAGTGAGTACATGAGTGGGTTTGTATGTTTCAGATCATATATCATACAGTAAAGTGACACCAGACTTTTACCCCTTGACCCTTGGGCTTCTAACATCACATTACATAACTGTAGTCCGTTCTGTTCAAGTCAAACACAAATACAATCATGGTCCTGTCGAAAGTACTGATTCGTGCTTGTGTTTGTGTGACCGTCTAGAGTTGAGGATGATGGCAGAGGGGCGTTTTGCCAGTCTACCCAGGTCTCTCCATA
>NC_043960.1:14808763-14821263 GCF_902148855.1 Sphaeramia orbicularis
ATACATTTCATATACTGATGACATACAGCACCATAATTTGTCCAGGTCAAATTCAACCCATGCAGGTGGCTCAATAATGACGAGCATCTCACTCGCTTTTGGTTCATTTTTCATCCCTACTGTGCAACATCAATGGTGTTTGTTGCACTTTTTATTTTGGAGAAAAAAAAAGAAGATGATGGTTATATGTGTTCCAGGTCATTGAGTTTAGAAATGGGAGTTTTTAGACCCAATATAAACCTTTATTTCTACAAAAATTTCAGGGTTTTGAAAGTTGATTTAGCAAAATAAGACATCCACAGACTTTGTTTCATAAATTTTATGTTAATTTTATTGGTTATGTTGTTCATCTTCTTAACCCTTTCATGCATAGTGGTCACTACAGTGGACAGTTACTCTACAGCTTTACTCTTGTATATTCATGGGTTTTGTTGTTTTAGTTCCATATCAACCAACACAGTAGACACTTATGCATCATCTCATTAACTCCAATTCATACCATTATTGTAACTTTGCTGTTCTTGATTGGTTCTTGAGTGGAAATCAATTGTTAATATTTATTTTTTGCATATTATCTCCATGAAGTGACTAATAACTAGTATTAGAATATGTTAAAATGTGAGAAAACATCAGATTAGCTGCATTAAACATGGTTTCATTTCACTGTTTTCATATCACTTTATGATATTGGGTTTTAAACACATGTTTCTTTGCTTCAAGAATAAAATTCATGGTGTAGCTGAGTGGACATTTTTGTAACTCCATGAAAAACAGGTTGATTTAAAAAAAAAAAAAAAATCAATCACATTGTTTTTTTTTCATGCCTAAAGAGGAATAAAAACACTCAGGAAAAAAAAATCTTGATTGAGGTTCTCATAATTCATGCATGAAAGGGTTAATTACCTTTTTTTTTAATTTTTTTTTTAATTATTTTGTTCATTTATGTTCACTTTCCTACTGTGGCTTCCTCTTTTATGATATTCTGGAGATTAAATGATCAACAAAAAAAGAGAAAGAAATTAAAGTAATTGTAAATTGTAGTGACATAAAATTTAATCACCAGAAAAGAGGGCTGTGTCTCCTGTTTGGCTGGTGTTGTTCTTTCATGTCTTTTTAATGTCTTCATCTTGTACAAAGTTCAAAAAACAGATCTTAGCTGTAATTAAATCAATTATTTTCTTACAGTTACAAAGGATTACTAATATATTAAAGACACACATTTCACACAGGGTCAGTATTTGATTAGTTTGACACTTCCTCCTCATGTGAAGAGTATTTGTCAAAATCACATTTTCCAATTAACCTCCTAAGACCCAGCAATGCATTTTTATCCTCTGTAGGGGACAAAAGTTTGACAGTTTTACTTAACAAATACTGTCCATTGCAAAGGACACTCCATTAAAAAAAAAAAAAAAAAAAAAAATAGTATCTGAAAAAACTGTTGCATTACACTGTTTCCAATCAAGACAATATTGTTTAATGTAAAAAAAAAAAAAAAAAAAAAAAAGCTAAAATTTCCACTTTCTTGGGTCTCAGGAGGTTCACAGACATCATCACTTGCATGTAAATCCTTTCAACAAAGAACCCCTGAAATATGCTCTCAATGTGTTTTGACTCTTTCTATAAAAAGATAAGGTTGGTCTTGACTTTCCATTGCTCATGCTGACAGCTGACCTTTGACCCCTGACCTTATGTTGCACTGACTCCCGATTGGTCAGTTTGTCTCTCTGTTGACCTTTGTGGGCCGCTCGGAAGACCACCAAGAGAGGAAGAGGGAGACACAGAGATGGAAAAACTGATCCTTTAGTCAAGTAAAAGTAGTACCACACTGCAAATAAAACCATTAAAAACCATAGATAAGTAAAGTATTAGAGCCTTATCTGCACTATGAAAAAAAACACATTATCAGTGTTTCATTATTATATGTGATGATGTTGGATTCACTTGCTGTTGCATTAATGTGCACTCTTCAGAGTCTAATCTTAAGCAATGAATCATATTTTATAAGATCTTCCTCTGATAGTAGCTTTCTTTTCCTGTGAGAACCATGCGTCTCTAAAAAGGCAGCTTTTCATGAGCTCAGAAAACAGGGTCGTGTTCATCTTTGTGAAGATGAATTTTGCAGCAAATCAAAGAGAAAATGTATTTATATTAAAAAGGCGGCAGCTCATAAAGGACAGAAAAAGGAGTGTAAATCTGTCAGACAGATTTAGTGGAGCAAAAGAAAGTACAATATTTGCTTCTGAGATTTGGTGCAGTAGAAATATAAAGTTGAAAATGCAAAAACAGTTGCAATAATGCTTGATGTTTGCTCATTTTTGTTTATTTTGTTTATTTTTCTTTCTTCTCTCCATTGTTTTGTTCATTTTTGCTCCTTTTCTTGTTTAGTTTGTTAATTTTGGGAATATTTGGTAATGTAATATTAGAAACATTAAGCTATAGAAAATACCAGCACAGTTACAATAATGCCTTTCTGATTATTTTAATCATTTTTGATCATTTTATCCATTATTTTGTTAAGTTTTCTTCTCTTTCCTCAATTATTTTGTTCAGTTTTGTTCCTTTTTGTGATTATTTTGTTCACTTTGGGAATATTTGGCAGTACAGGAAATACAGTGAATACTCAAACTGTGATGTAGGCCCCCTAGGGGAGGTGCAAAGGCTTGCCAGGGGGGCATGGGATCACTCCTGGGTGTTTTTTTTTTTTTTTTTCTTCAGGTTAGAACATGTATCAGATGGAACTAATGTTTTAGCGTTGAAGCAGCCTGGACTCATTTTAGGGACGTACAACAAACAAATCTACTGCCATGATGATCTGTCACTAGACCAGACAAAGAGTTTAGGTTTGGAGAACGGGCGAGGATTGGACTGGGAAAGAAAAGTGTGCAGTGTTTCTGTTTTTGTACAGTTTGTACTTTAATCTTCTGAGATGTGCAGTGTAAACCGGCTCATTGCAGCCACTGATATTGTTAAAATGTTTATCTTTGTTACCAAAATTTGTTTGCAGTATAAAAAAGTAACTTTATTGTCATAGTTATAAGATAATTGTGTATTTCCTGTTTTTAATTTGGAAAAATATTGCCTCATGGAGGAGTCTGGTTGAGTTTATTTGTATTGTTAAAGCAAAAATCTAAGTTTTTTTTTTTTTCTTTCTTTCCTAAACCCACCACCACCACCCCTCTTTGGAGGACAACTTTATTTTTAATTACAGTACTTACATGTTTAACCCTTTCATGCATGAATTATGAGAGCCTTAAATAGCCTTATGAGAGCCTTATTTTTTTTTTCCCTAAGTGTTTTTATTCCTCCAGGCATTGAAAAAACAATGCGATTGACTTTTTTTTTAACCCATTTTTCATGGAGTTGCAAGAATGTCCTTTCAGCTGGACACCATGTATTTAACCCTCCGGTATCCTGTCCAGCAAGGCCCTTACTAAGCACCAAGTGTGCCGTTTTCACACACTTGTGGAATAATGTCAAAAATTTTTTCATACAATTTGTTTTTAATTCTTTTACACTTTTTTTCTATTTCATCAACTTGAGCTGTAAATAAAAATACCAAATACTCAATAACTGTCACATTTTTCAACCCTTTAAATGCCATGTTTGTAATGTAAACAAACCTTTTTTTTTTTGGATGCAAAAAACACAAAAATTATTATTTTTTCAATATTCTACATAAAAAGTGGATCTCATATTATTTGAGTTTTGCAGCCTGGCATATGTCAGTGATTAATTCCAACACTGGTTAATTTGCATTATTATTTTTGGCGCAAGGTCAAATGTTCAAAAATACTAGCATCTGTCACCAAGTGTGCGTAAAATGCACACCTATAAATCAAACTATTAAACATTATATATTAATTAATTTGTCTGCTCTAATTTGATTTTATTTTTGTAAATCAAGGTCAGCCCTAATCATACAGATCAAATGGAAGAAATAGTGCGTTTTAGGCACACTTGGGAGACAGATGCTAGTCTTGTAATTTTCTTTTGTTTACGATGTGCAAATTTTAGTCGGTGGCCAGAATTTTAAAGATCATGCAAAAATGAACAACTTTTGAATTCTAACCTTATTTAAATTGTGAAAAGTAATATGAAGTTTTTTAAAACGAAGTGCAAAGTGTGCCTAAAAGGCACACCCGGATACCGGAGGGTTAATTTTCAAAATGAAGAAACATATTTATTGATATTCTGTGTGAAAACTGAAGCTAATCTGATGTTTTCTCACATTTTAACAAACTCTAAAACTGGTCATTACTCACTCCATGGAGATAATATGCTTTTTGTCTAATCCATAAAAACCTAGTGCTACTTTTGTCATCATTTTGTTTAAAAAAAAAAAAAAAAAGTTAATTACAGTCTAATAACAACAACAAGCAACTGATTTACACTCAAACATGTTAGTGCAGATCAAGTTTATGAAGAACAGCAAAGTTACAGTAATTATATGAACTGCAATGTATAAGATGATGCATGAGCGTCCACTGTGTTGGCAGATATGGAACTAAAATAACCAAATCCATAAATAGAACAGCTGTAAAACAGTTGTCCACTGTAGTGACCACTGTGCATGAAAGGGTTAAGTAACAATCTCCAACTTCATATTCCCATATTCATTCATTCCTTGTTTGTATTCAATAATCTAAGGCAGGGGTGTCAAACTCATTTTATTTCAGGGGCCACATTCAGCTAAATTTGATCTGAAGTGGGCTGAACCAGTAAAATAATAACATAATAATATATAAATAATGTCAACTCCAAACTTTTCTCTATGGTTTAGAGCAAACAAAGTAAATTTACATCATGAAAAGGTTTACATCTACAAACTATCTTTTCAAAAGATGTGAATAACATGAACAAACGGAAAAAAGAATAAGTGTAAATTTAACAATATTATGCGTTAGTTTATCATTTACACATGTACATTACAATTTACAAATACACAAAACATTTAATAACAGGCAGAATATATTAAAATTGTACTAATTTCTCTTAAGACATTTCAGGTTGTTCATATTTTTTCAGGTTATTCACATTTTTTTGCAAAATTCCACTTTGCTTTAGTGTAAATACATGAAAATATTTGCATTTACAAAGAGAAAAATTTGGAGTTGTCATTATTTATGTTATTATGATAGTATTTTACTGAATCCTGCCCACTTGACATTGAAGTGGTCAGAATGTGGAACCTTAACTAAAAGGATTGTTAATATCTTAGTGTAATTTTTGCATTTTTGCACAAATTCATCCCAAGGGCCAGACTGGACCCTTTGGCGGGCCGGATTTGGCCCCCGGGCCGCATGTTTGACACCTGTGATCTAAGGCATTTTTAATTTGAACAAAAATTTATTCAAGAAAAAGCAAAAAGTATCATTACAATATTGATGTTTCTTTCAATAAAAGTTAGAATTACACCACTGTTACAATGCTGTTGGTTTCAAAGGGGCCTGGAGATTTTTCGTCCTCCAAACAGGGGCCCCACAGAAACAATTTTAGAACCAACGCTCTACATCCATTGAATGCATTACTGAAACACACTGACCTCTGTTGGCCGCCTGCAGACCCTGCACCTCTTACATTTAGCCTTCGTCAGTCCCATCCCTCCCGTGCACTCACAAACACTGTGCAGTCCCGTGTTGAAGCCAGTTGTGGTCTTGCTGAGTATTGTGTGGTGAAGCGCGTTGAACAACAGTAGCCAGAAAAAGACTGTGGCGAGCGCTGCCTGCTCTTTTTCCTCTCACTCGCTCTCACTCTGTTCCCTTTCTCCTCTGCCTCTGTCTGCGTATCCGGTCAGTGTTGCGGTCATAGAAGCAGAAAAATCCAGTGTCTGATGCTGCTTCAGCATTATGGGCAGAAAAAGGCAAACTTAGCTGTGGTCGCCTTGTGTAGTCTGGAATGCCTGAGCCCGGCCATCTCACGTACTGCACTTTGTTGCAGTTCTTTTTGTGCTTTACAAACTGAATCATTGTCAGACAAAGGAGAATATTAACCCATATAGACCCTGAGCTACTTTTGTGAGAGTTTCAAAAATATTTTTATCTCTATATTTATCTTTTCTTACCTTTTATTACAATATTATCCTGTGTATTTTGCATTTTTTTTCAGTGACAATCTGGTATTTTCTTGTATTTAATTCACTGACTGAGTACATGTTCATAAAAGCTTGAATTAAAGTTGAGGGTTTTTATATCAGAAACAGAGAAAACTGAAGAAAAAGTGACTTTTTCAGCAAAGATATCAATACTTGAGCATAAAACAACTGCCTCCATCCTCTGTCATTTATACAACTCCATGGGTTTTACTTAGAGCCTGACTGATTAATCGGCTGGCCCAATTAATCGGACAATGACGGTATCACCCCCCCACACACAATCACGGAGCTACCCCCCCCCCCCCCCCGTGCTCTAACAAGTATGGACTGCTTAACCCCCCCTCCGCTCCAACCCCCCATCCCGGCGAAAATCACAGACTGCTACCATGCGCTCTGACAAGGATGGACTGCTAACCAGCCCCCACACCAAAAATCACGGACCCCCCCCCGTCTTATGAAGTATTCACCCCCTCACACACACCCATGTCTGCGCACTTCCTGTCTACCTCACAGTTTCATTCTACCAGCAGGCCTGGGTGTTAATAGTGTTGGGGAGCCCGGGGACAGTTGTAACACGGGTCAGTTGTAACTCTTGCAGTTGCTCCAATCAGGAACAACTTATGACTCACCTAATTCACTCTGCACATGCTCAGTTTAGTCCTTGGTCCACATAAGAAGTTGTAGTACCGTGAGGCAGACACATCAAAGTTTGTGAGTGAAAACATAATTTTGTGGTCAGTAATATTTGTTGCTCTAATTATTTTTGTGATTGCATAGTTTGCATTTGAAAGTTGTGTAAATTATATTTGTGAGATAAACAAAGATTTATACAACTGTTTATCCACCTGTCTGCAATTATCTAATATAAGATTATTATATCCTGTGTAGATCAGTGTTCTTATTTCATATATTGGCCAATATTGGATATCGGCCGATATATTGGATATCGGCTTTTTTTAGCCCCCAATATCGGTATCAGCCCCGAAAATCCCATATCGGTCGGGCTCTAGTTTTACTAGTGAATCCATGTTGTAGAAGATGACGGTGTTTCCGCGGTAACTACGGAGCCTCTGAACGTCCAGATGGGTCACATCTGATGACCATGGAAATACGACAAACTGTATTTTACTTGGATTATTTCAACATGTTGATAGGTGTAGTGGTTCAGAAGTTATTAAACATTTTAGATTAATAGATGCTTTTTGTTGCCAATGGCTGTTTGGGTCTTTTATTTAGGTTTTATTTATTTTTCTGTATTTTTTTTTTTTTAACAGTTCTCTGTCTTTTAATCTATTCTTGTATTTTACTCTGGTATTTTGTTTTTTATTTATTTTTCTGTACAGCACTTTGGTTGTTTTAAAGTGCTTTACAAATTAAATTGGATTGGGTTGGACTGGATTTATGGGTTAACATGTGTGATGAAGTGTTGTTACACATACAGTTCTGTGCAAAAGTTTTAGACGCCTTTTAGATTTGTTGTTTTTGTGGCATTGAAATTGAAATGCACATGTATATTTATTTCTCAGTCTCTTTTCTTCAGATACAACAAGAAAATACCGGAAATATGTGCACAGCCGCACAGTCTTTATGGGTTAAAAAAACAACAACAAAAAAACAGTATATAAAAAAAAAAACAACCCGTCATCTGATTACTAGGTTGGAGACACTTTATCAGGTTTGCTGTTTTGTCTCAGTGTCCGACCTTTGACCTCTATGAGAAATAAAGGGAAATTCCCTCTGTAGTAACACATTGCGCTGCAGGAGGGTTTTCTCTGGGTGTTGTCTGGTATGTGGTGATTCTCACTGCGCCCACCTCAGCCCTGACAGTCGGGGCGGGGCTATGAGTGGCAGATGTTTGGTGTGGTCCAAGTCAGTAGCCAATCAGAGCTCCAACCGACCACCGAGACCAACCATGTATCAGTGTATTTCGAGGTTAATGCGAGTGGATGGATCTTGAACTGCGAGAGTTTTAGCTCTCATCAAAACCACAGAAGCTTCTTCGTTCTCCTCCTTCTCGAATTCTTCTTCATTCTCTTCATCCTCTGCAGTAATGAATATTTATGAAGCAGAACTACAGTATCACTGCCTGGCACCAATAATTATACGTCCAAAACCAAGCCAGGCTAAGACTAAAATGTTGCTATTGTACATTTCTACCAACCATGAATATGTGTAATCTCCAGTATTATTTAGAGATCCCTACATTTTACTGTTCCACAATAGGCAGGAGGTTGATTTAGAAGATCCTGCCACAAGAGAGTGGAATTCACATCCTGACTTGTGGAGTTTTTATTGGTTTGGATAATAAAAATACTTTGGTTAAGGTCAGGAAATGTTTGTAGCTTGGTTTAAAAAGGAATATACACTACAAACAAAAAAGTTACGGATATTTTTTAATTTTTGGGCTATTTTTTTGAGTTTGGATTCCTGCACGGCACTGTGTACTTTTTTGTGTGTGAATTGAATTGAAACACTTTTTTTTTTAACCCTTTCATGCATGAATTATGAGAACCTTAGTCAAGATTTTTTTCTTGAGTGTTTTTATTCCTCCTTAGGCATAAAAAAAACAATGTGATCGAGTTTTTTTTTTTGTATAGAGTTACAAAAATATCCATGCATTTAATTTTTGAAGTAAAGAAACGTGTTTAAAATCCAATATCAGAAAGTGATATGAAAACAATGAAATAAAAACATTTTTAATGCTACTAATCTGATGTCTTCTCACATTTTAACATATTCTAATGCTAGTAATTACTCACTTCATGGAGATAATATGGTCAAAAAAAAAAACCTTTTTGTCTAACAAATAACAATTGATTTACACTAAAACATATTACTGCAGATCAGGTTTATCAAGAACAGCAAAGTTACAGTAATGGTATGAATGTCAGTCTATGGGATGGTGCGTAAGTGTTCACTGTGTTGGCTGATATGGAATTAAAATAACAAAACCCATTAATATACAAGAGAACAGCTGGAGAATAACTGTCCACTGTAGTGACTTACACATGAAAGGGTTAATGACCAGACATAGTTTTATTTACAAATGGCAAAAATGACAAAAAAAAAAAAATACAAAAAATATATATATATCCTTAACTTTTTGTTTGTAGTGTACATATTTTGAGTTAAATTTTATCACATGTTTGGAGACTTCTGTATTAAAGCTAACCCTCATATCTAAACATAGCCATGAAAATGAGTAAACAGTAATGCTACAAACACTTAACCCTTTCATACATACTGGTCGCTACAGTGGACAGCTATTCTCCAGCTGTTCTCTTGTATATTCATGGGTTTTGTTGTTTTATTTGCATATCAGCCAACACAGTGGACGCTTACGCACCATCCCATACACTGACATTCATACCATTACTGTAACTTTCTTGTTCTTGATAAACCTGATCTGCAGTGGAGTCAAAACACGGTATTCAAAATCTCTCTGACGGGACATTTTAGAGACATTTTGACAGATTAGTGTTGCTAAATGACCCACATTTTTACTTTTAAATTAATTTTTGCTTTAGTTGGACCATAAGGGATTACCCAAAACAAGGAGCTCCTTTATACATATATATAACTTTATGTTGAAATAAATGTTGGAATGGCAATCAATTAAAGTTTGCTCTCTGACAGATATTAACGTGCTTTAACCCAGTAACATGTTTGAGTGTAAATCAATTGCCAATTGTTATTAGACTATAATTAACAGTTTTCTTACACAAAAAGTTTTTTTTTTTTGCATATTATCTCCATGAAGTGAGTAACAAGTATTAGAGTATGTTAAAATGTGAGAAAACATCAGATTAGCTGCAAGAAAAATGTTTTTATTTCATAGTTTTCACATAGTATACCACTTTCTGATGATGGGTTTTAAATTTATGGGGTTTTTTTTGCTCCAAAACTTAAACACATGGTGTCCATCTGAGTGGACATTTTTGTAACGCCATGAAAAAAAAGGTTCATTAAAAAAATTTCAATCGCGTTGTTTTTTTCATTCCTAAAGACGAATGAAAACACTTGGGGGAAAAAAATCTTGACTAAGGTTCTCATAATTCATGCATGAAAGGGTTGATATACTTTTACTTTCATACATGTGTAGAAGTGTTGACAGGATACGTAGCTTTGTCTCAAAATGACATTGCACATGATGGTTTTGCAGAGATGTAGAATGTCAAACAAATGGCGCCAAAGCTGCTAAATAAAACGCTAAAGTGTAAATAATCCACTCTAATATTTGGACTGTGCAGTGGTATATCTATTATTGTTTCATATCATGGTTTGTTGTTTATATCATGTTGCAGTTCACATTATTAACAATACTTTTGTCAATGACACTTGGTGTTATTCTGCAAAACACAGATACAGACCTCAACACAAACAGATATAGAGGAAGGTGAAGGTTATAATGGAGGAATGTGGTCATTTCCAATAGTAAAATTAAAGAAACATACAGTCAAATGGAAAAAAGTAAATGTGGTAAAATGTTTCCTAATTGAATTTACTGATTACAGAAATACATACTTTATACAGTGAACGTGATATGAAATTACAAACACTATTCACCCATCAATAGAAACACATATCATGAACAAAATATACACAAGCAAAATAATACTTTTTCATTTAAAAGAAGAAAATGTTATAAATATTTGCAAGATTCAGTATTTTTGTTAAAAATACACAACTACTACTACTACTACTACTACTACTACTACTACTACTACTATTACTTCCACTACTACAACAACAAATACTACTACTACAGCTTCTACTACTGCTAATACTACTACACCTACATCTATAACAATAATGGTTTTAATTATAAAGTACATCAAATATAATCAACTACTTCTAATACAACTAATACAACTACAACTACCACTGCTACTACAATTACTGCTATTACAACAACTTCTTCTTCTAGTACTACTACTGTTACTACTACTACAATTATGACTATGACTTCTGCTATTACTACTACAACAACTAGGCCTACTATTACTACTACTACTACAACTACTATTACTACTACCATTTCAATGACATCTACAATTATAACAATAATGATTATAACAATAAAGTATATCAATTATGCTTCAAAGATTAGGGTTATAAATCGATGATGATACGTAATGATGATGATGATGATGATGGTGTGAAAACATCACAAAATTTAAAAAGATGTTTCAAAACCTTATTTTCCAGAAATAAAGTAACAGTGAATGGGATTATAGCAGTAATAGTTATTGTTAGTATGTAATAATTTTTTTGTCTTTTTTTGTAATTTAATGACTGACCCATTCTTTGTTATGGACTGTATACATTAGCTGATTAGCCAAGTCATGTAAAATAAGCTTGTCTTCTTCCTACTCCTTTTTGGACATAAAGTATTGTTAAAGAGCCACAATGAAACAGTTATTTTTGTGACATTTGTTTTCTTTAGCCTACTTTTGTTTGAAATAAAGTCTATATCTGTATCTATGATGATGGTGTTAAATCAGATCAGATGTTTTTACTGTACGTTGTAATAATAATAATAATAATAATAATAATAATAATAATAATTTTAAATTGCATTGTAAAGGGTAGAATCTTGTCGCATTCAGAGTAAATAGTACTTTCTGCTGCTGCCATGCCCTCACTGTGAGGACAACTGTGTAGAATTGTGTTGATTCACTTTGGAGGGATGACAGGATGTGTTGGATTACAGAGTGGATCTGCTGGTATCTGCTGTGTGCTTCTCATTCGTCCTACAAAGTGAGACATGAAATCTCCTGAGGTTGATGGTGAGGACGGAGGCCTCCACCGTCTATGAATAATGGATATACGTCGCTGTGAATGGAGGCTTGTGTTCAGTTACATAACTAAATCCTACTCATTATTTGAGGCCATATTAAAACTGAGAGGGCTTAGAGCTAAACATATTTGGTTTGGTAAGTAATGGACTGTGCTAATATTCCCGTGGGAACACCACTGGAGGCTTAAGGGATTTTAACTACCAACCTTGCGAATGTAGTCAGGGATTTGAGCTAATTACCTCTTTCACTGAGCCTTTGGCTTTAAGCTTCTGGTAGAGAGTCTGAGCCACAGTAATACACTCAAGTACTAATATTCAAGACAAGGATGGAGAGCACAGACAATAATGAAGAATGCATGAGTGACATATTCAACAGGAGCAAAAAACACATAAAACAGAAGAAATACTACAATATTTTCTTGTAATTGACATATGCCATATTTATATTCTTTATTACTGACAATAGACTGTAGTCTGGAGTTTGTTATTTTTGGGGTTTTCTATATTTGTGAACGCTGCAAACATTTATTTGAAGAAAATGAGTCTGTGTTTGTAAAAAAAAAAAAAAAAAAAAAAAAAAAAGTGTTCATAATCTTGTCAAGCATC